>NC_057812.1:652214134-652218724 GCF_018294505.1 Triticum aestivum | reverse complement strand
GATAGCCTTTGGGGTAATTTAAATTTATTACCATATAATTACCATATTCAAAATTTCCTGAGTTATGACCTTACCATACCTGGATTGATTTATTACTATACGTGGATTAATTATGATTTATTACTATATGATTTATTACTATATGTGGATAGCCTTACCATACCTGGTGGTAATTTAAATTTATTACCATATTCGATATTTCCCGAGTTATGGCCTTACCATACCTGGATTGATAGCCTTTGGGGTAATTTAAATTTATTACCATATAATTACCATATTCAAAATTTCCTGAGTTATGACCTTACCATACCTGGATTGATTTATTACTATACGTGGATTAATTATGATTTATTACTATATGATTTATTACTATACGTGGATAGCCTTACCATACCTGGTGGTAATTTAAATTTATTACCATATTTGATATTTCCCGAGTTATGGCCTTACCATACCTGGATTGATAGCCTTTGGGGTAATTTAAATTTATTACCATATAATTACCATATTCAAAATTTCCTGAGTTATGACCTTACCATACCTGGATTGATTTATTACTATACGTGGATTAATTATGATTGATTACCATAAATACGTTGGGTATTGCCCGTCAGACGAGAAAAGAGAAAAACCGATGGGAGGGGCTGGTGGGAGGTGGGACGAAGAAAAACCGGTTGAAAATAAACCGGTTGAAAGTGGGGGGACTATTCAACCAATTCGTCCATTAGGAGTAGAGATATCTGAATAGCTAGCCCTTACTAACTATTTCTCTCAACATGCAAGCATGTCATATCATCTCACAACATGCATGAGAAAATGCCCATCCCCACTATCATATTTCTCTACATGCAAGCATGCCACTTCATCATTAAACATGCATGAAAAAAAAGACTCATCTCAACATCCAAACATACATAAAAAATTTCATTCTGTTACGCTCTTTATAATTAATAAAAAAAGTACAACTATATAGTAATCAAACATAATAAATTATATGTATTTTCAGTTTGAACTTTTTATATTATTACTTGAAATATTCATGTATCATGCAACGAATCACATTGAAATATTGCAAAATATCCCTGCAACAACGTACGGGGAATTGCCGCCCTCTGGGCCTAGAAGGCTGGAGCCGGTTATCCAACCGGCAATGCCAGTGGTCAGGGCTGGCGCCAGGCAACGGTGCAAGAGAAAATAGTGGTTGTCACAATTAAAGTGTGTAGCATGAGACGACACTCGCGATTTTTCTTTTCCACTGGTAGATGGCTTCTAGTAGTGTTTTGGAGAGTAAACACACCGACTGGGCTTCTTTAAATCATTTTCATCAACTAAATTCACTTTTAAAGAAAATCATGGGTCCGAACAGCCTAGAACAATGTGGACTGTCAGAGTGGACGAAACCTCAGTTTGGCCGTGAACAAACAACAACATAGGAAACATCCACTTGACTCCATCCGGGATTCTCTGGTAGGGGCAGACCCACGTAGACACAACCGGGTAAGATTTGTACGTGGACACCGGATAAGTTCTCCGATTACCTTAAGCGATAGGTGATATATCACGTGGGACACCGGTAAAATTTGTACGTGGACACCGGCTGAAGCGACGGTGCATAGGCCTGGCCCATCTATTAGCCATTGAGGTACCCAGCTAGCCACGACCCAGGCTATCGATCGATTATGTTAGACTGTACGCGTTTTGTAAAAGTCATGTATAGAAAGTCCTAGTCTTTAGGACTCGAAGTACATGAAAGTGAAAACACATTGTCCGGAATGCAATATGGGACCGGATAGCATCAAGCACTTCCTTTTTGAGTGCCCAAGATCAAAAGAGGTATGGCGACAATTGGGGCTGATTGATGTTGTCAAGAGGAGATGTACACAATTCAAATCAGGTGAAGAAGTGGTGCATGAATTATTAAGCATGGAGGAAACTGAAGTCCAGATCCTAGGTCTTTCCAAACTGAAGGAGGTTGTGGCCACTGCAGCATGGTATCTATGGTATGAACACCAAAAAAAGTACCATGGAGAGGACACTCAAAAACCCTCACAAATTGCTCTCGCTATCCGAGGACTCTCAGCTAACTTTACTATTGCTTGTTCCACTAAGGCAAAGCTACGTGTTGGTTCATGGGAGAAGCCGATACAGGGGTATATGAAATTAAATGTAGATGCTGGTTTTGACCGTGATCTTCTTGAGGGATCAGTGGGGGCAGTAATCCGAGATTACAATGGGAAATTTATTGCGGCAGCTAATGAACGAGTGGACATATGCTATGATTCATTCACTGCAGAGGCATTGGCAGTCAAATTTGGTTTGAATCTAGCCAGAACCATTGGATGCAGCAAGATCGTGATCAACTCGGATAGCATGGAGGTTGTGGAAGCTTTGAGAGCAGGCAACTCCTCTTTGGTGGCAAGTGCAATTATTGATGATTGCTATTTCATGTCGTCAGATTTTAATCATGTAATTTATGATCATTGTAATAGAGAGAGTAATAAAGTAGCTCATGAACTTGCTAGGATAGTTAAGTTTTCTCCTCCTTCTATTCGGATGGATTCGACACCGGATGTACTGCTTCCATTGCTTGTAAACGATGCCACTATTTTGCTAAGTGAATAAACGAGGAGAAGTTCTGTCAAAAAAAGTCCTAGTCTTTAGGATCTGGGGCACTCTCCATGTTCTGCGTACCTCTGATTCAGGAACTGCTGCTAGCGGTAATAACGTTGCCATATACTGAATTAAAGAGATAAAGAAGGACAAGATTCTCTCCAACTAATTTGATCGCTTTTATTTACACCTGCAACCCTAAAAAAATCCGTGGGCGTGGCGTGGCTGTTAAGACTTCCCTATACGCAGATGACGCAGCAGTCTTTATGGCCCCAATCAAGAAAGACATTGACAACCTAGCCACCATTCTGCATCTATTCGGCAATGTCACCGGCCTTGTCACAAATTTCCAGAAGAGCTCAGTGGTTCCCATTCGGTGCGGACAACTCAACTTGACATGCATCCTTCAGGCCCTTCCTGCGTCACGGGCTTCGTTTCCAATGAAATACTCCCTCCTTTCCGGTTTATAAGGCTCAATTCAAAAATCTCACCAACCAAGGTAGATGATGAGTGGTGGAATATTTTTTATAGTTTGTAAAAGCACCCAATTAATGCTCTTGTTTTCCTCAAAAAATTATGTTTACGAATGCATTAATTGCAATGCATGCATGCATAAAGTGCATGCATTGGTCAGTTTTCTCTTAATACTTGCATACAATGATTTAATCCACCTTGAAGTCTGAACATGTGATGGGGAACAACCAAATTGAGCCTTATAAAATGGAAAAACTAAAATTTTGAGATAAGCCCTATAAACCGGAAAGGAGGGAGTACTAGGGGCTTCCGCTCTCAGTGTGGAAGCTTAGAAAGGTCGAGTACCAGTACCTAGAGGACAAAGCGGCCGCTAAGTTGACCACCTGGGATGGTCAAAACATCACTACCATTGGTGGATGTGCCCTTGTGAAGTCGGTGTTGTCTTCGCAGCTCGTCTTCTCCATCACGCTGCTCATTGTGCCAACGTCCACTCTACACAACATAAACAAGCTCGAAAGATCCTTTCTCTGGGAGGGCACGGACAAGAATACTGGTGCAAAATGCAAGGTGAATTGGGATGCGGTGTGCCGGCAAAAGGATCTTGGTGGCCTTGGCATACTTAACACGAAGAAATTTGCTCGGGCTCTTCGCTTGCGTTGGTTATGGTTTGAATGGAAAGAGCCCACCAAGCTTTCGGTGGGTATGGGAAACCCGTGCAACACGATGGACTACTCCTTGTTCTATGCCTCCTCGTCAATCTTTGTTGGAAATGGAGCAAGGATGCCTTTTTGGGATGCGCCATGGATGAATGACCGCAAGCCTAGGGACATTGCACCTCTAATTTATGAGGCGTCCACAAGGAAAAATTGGAAGGTGCGTGAAGCTCTCAGCAACGATGTGTTGGTCTCGCGAATATGCATCCCAGACTCTTTTTCACTGAATCACTTACATCAGTTTGTCACCCTCTGGACAATGCTTCGTGGCTTCCATCTCGAGGAGGATGCCGAAGATGATATTGTATGGAAGCACACCGCTAGCGGACAATACACGGCCGAGTCGGCATACAAAGCGCAATTCCTTGGCACAATCAAATCCCCTATGGAGCACACTGTGTGGAGGGCTTGGGCTCCCCCCAAAGTCAAGTTCTTCGCTTGGCTGGCTATTCACACTAGTGCAGAACCGGGCAATAGCACCGATTCGTAAGGCCCTTTAGTGTCGGTTCAGTAACCGGCACTAAAGTGTGGGCACTAAAGGTCCCTCCACCTTTAGTACCGGTTCAACACGAACCGGTGCTAAAGGGAAACCACGTGGCACGAGCCACCTCCGGGGGCAGGGAGCCCTTTAGTACCGGTTGGTGACACCAACCGATATTAAAAGGTTGGGGGTTTGGGGTTTATGATTTCTTTTTCATTTAATTTTGTGTTTTCCATTTAATTCTTTTTCCTTTGCTGGTATTTTACGATACTGCAAATTGTACACAATATGCATATATATAAATAGAATTTC
>NC_057812.1:652210671-652213830 GCF_018294505.1 Triticum aestivum | reverse complement strand
AATTACCTAGCTATATATAATTTCTCCTAATTGGTGCCTTCGGAGCCAATGACATTAGCCTAATTGGTGCCTTTGGAGCACGATAACAATTGGAAGTGGTTCATGGGGGCGGTAGCGGGTAATAGTATTCTCCTTTGGGATCTATGACCTGGTCGAGCAAAAATCCCGCTATTTCCTCTTGAATTGCTTCTATGCGGTACTCTGGTAGGAGCTTCTCACGCACCTCTTTGAACTGTTAAGAAGGAGATCAATGTGCATGTGTATTAGTTGTGTGACTAGATATCGATAATGGCGTAAAAATTGTGAATAGTGTTCTGACAAACGTACCCCCTCCTGTCTTTGAGATCTGCTCTTTTCGGACGCCATCATGTGAATGTTCTCACAAACGTAGTATGCACACAGATTATTCCCCGGCGCCTGCTTCAGGGCCTTTACGAGAATGGAATTTGATCAGATAATAATTAATCAAGCATGATAATTAAAGAGATGGCAGCTAGCTAGTACTAATTAATTACTTACCATGGGTCGATACCATTTCAGATTTTGTTTCCATGGGCCTGGAGTGGCCCTGATGAACTTTGCCCAAGCCCTGCCCACCGACAAAGAAAATGAATAAATGGGTAATTAAATAGTTGTTATCAGGAAATGACGAACTAATTAAATAGGCCGAGATATAGTTAATAACGATTGAAATTACCTGTTGACTATCCCCTTCACGATGGTGTAGTCAGTTGGTTTCTTAAGTAGTGACTCTAGTACTTCAACTGCTCCTTCATCAACTTTAATGATTAACAAGATCCAGTGAAATCTGCATGCATACACGTTTGCATGTCTTAATTAAGCGGGCATATGTAAGCAAAAACATGTAGCTAGCTAGTAGGAAAAAACAGAATTTGCAGTACAAGACAGTGTGACTCACTCGAAGTTGTAAGGAAGTAGTATATCTTCATTGTATTTGAGGCGCTTGAAGAACTCTAGCATGCTTTCCTCTACACTTTTTTCATAATATGGATCTAATTTCCATGTGTATTCATTAATGGTATTTGGGTCAACGAACCCAATGCCATAGCGTCCACCTTTTTTCATTTCATAAATCTTCATGCTGCATAATACCACAGAAAATAATACAGTGAGGATAATTACAGGTAATGATTGATCAAAATGATCACTACAGCTAGCTTGAGACTTAAATTACAGAAAGAAATCACTTACAGACAATAGCAACTGACGATAGATTTGTCGAGTGCGTCTTGATTGTATAACTGAAATAGTTCTGAATACTCAACGGACACAGCTTTCTCATGGTAGTAATGATCCTTCTTGACATTCACCATAAGGGACTCTCGATTGGAATTCTTGGTAATGTCCATGTACCATTGATGCAATTCATACATTATCGTTGGGAGCTTCTTGACCTCGTCTGGCTCGACCAAAGGTTGGCCCCGGACATATTTCAGTTTTATTTCCTCCTCTCTAGTCGGAGACATGGGCTCGATATCGAGGAGTTGTCCAACAGTGATCAAGAGGCTTTTAGCCTTCTCAATATGCTCCTCGGTTATTACCATATCGCCCAGCCCGGGAACGTTAACGGTTTGCCCACAATAATATTGGGCGCGCCTACTCTCATGTGTTGTTGGCACAACAAGCGAGGGGATTGATTGCGCCGCCTGTTCTCCCAGTTGGGGAACGGTTTTACGCATGTTTTGCCAGCTGATTTGCTCGAGCTCGAGCTCGCCTCTTTCTGTAGACGTGCTCGATTAACTTCCTAAGGTGGCGCTCATAGTCTGTGTCAACAGGCTTGGGAGCTGGTGCTCTAGCCATACGAATGAAGTGGTCAATCTTTTCCTCAAGCACTTTCTCCCTTGGCGGCGGTGGCGGTTTCGGTGCAAAATGGGCTTCCACCTCGGCCTTCGATATGGCTGCGTTTTCCTCCTCGGACTTGTCGTAAGGCCTCTGTGGAAGAGGCGCGAGGCTTGGATCATATTGAAATCGCTTGCCTCCGCCTGTACCTCCAGTACTACATCGACTTGTACTGCTACGCACCATAACTGAGGAGGCTCTCTTCCATGATTGCTGAGGCGGCAAAGACGGCTGACGTGGCTGAGTTGGAGGAGGAGGAGTGGCCTGAAGCTATGCCAGACTTGGAGGAGGAGTGGCCTGACGCTTTGCCGGACTTGGAGGAGGAGTGGCCTGAAGCTGTGCCGGACTTGGAGGAGGAGTGGCCTGACGCGTTGGTGGACTTGGAGGAGCGGGAGTCTGCTGACTCGGTGGCGGACTTCGACGAGGAGTCGGATGACGCGGTGTCAGTGGCCTTCGAAAGATGATGCAATCCTTTCTCCATAGGATGATACGATGGTTGGCCTCTCCCAGTGTGTGCTCCTCGTCACCTCCAGGAATGTCAAGCTCTAGCCCCGAATATTGGTCCACCACCTCATCAACCAAGACACGAGCATAGCCCGCTGGAATCGGGTTGCAATGGAAGGTTGCCTCGGGGGGATTTGTAAAAGCAAGGGCGTCCGCCACTGTCACATCCCTAGCTTCTGGTGCTGTCTGGTGTGTGCATCATGTTTAAATTCAAATGAAATTTGAATTGAGGAATTTTCAAAAGCCTCAGGAAACCTCTAAAAATAACCAACAATTAAATCTTCTCAAATGTGTCCAAGAAAATGTTCCTGTTATTCCATGGAAATATTGGTAAGAGGTAAAAATTAAACCAATATTTTTGGAGTCACAGAGATAATTATTTTGGCCATTTGAATTAATCCAATAACTATTTGCTTTGGATTTATATTTAAATATATATTAAATATGACTCCAATAATTCTGGAAGTTTGTGAGTGGCTTTGTATATATTTTAGCAAGCCACATAGAAATCTACAGAATTTATTTAAATGATTTAGTTGCTAAACTAAATCAAAACAAACTACAGAAAATAGAAAAAAAGTAAAAGAAAGAGAGCAGAAGGACTTACCTGGCGCCACTTACCTGGCCCAACACTGTTCAGCCAGCAGCGGCCCAGCCCACCACTTCTCCCCCCCCCCCCTTGCCGCCTTCCTCCTCGCGCCAGTAGGCGCAGGCGCGTGGCCGGAGCGCGCGGGCACACGCCCAGGCCACCTCCTGCCTCCCTGCTTGCCTCCGCTACTCCCTGGAGACGCCACG
>NC_057812.1:652071379-652209871 GCF_018294505.1 Triticum aestivum | reverse complement strand
AGGATTTCTCAGAGCAAGACTTCAAGACAATAATGATGAATGAATCAACGTTCAACTGAAGTGCACCCTGGATCGTGAAGATTATACTAGTTTGCGTTTCCCCTTCACCTTACCCTACGCTTGAATCTCGAGACGAGATTCTTGTTTAGTGGGGGTGAGTTGTCACATCCCTAGCTTCTGGTGCTGTCTGGTGTGTGCATCATGTTTAAATTCAAATGAAATTTGAATTGAGGAATTTTCAAAAGCCTCAGGAAACCTCTAAAAATAACCAACAATTAAATCTTCTCAAATGTGTCCAAGAAAATGTTCCTGTTATTCCATGGAAATATTGGTAAGAGGTAAAAATTAAACCAATATTTTTGGAGTCACAGAGATAATTATTTTGGCCATTTGAATTAATCCAATAACTATTTGCTTTGGATTTATATTTAAATATATATTAAATATGACTCCAATAATTCTGGAAGTTTGTGAGTGGCTTTGTATATATTTTAGCAAGCCACATAAAAATCTACAGAATTTATTTAAATGATTTAGTTGCTAAACTAAATCAAAACAAACTACAGAAAATAGAAAAAAAGTAAAAGAAAGAGAGCAGAAGGACTTACCTGGCGCCACTTACCTGGCCCAACACTGTGCAGCCAGCAGCGGCCCAGCCCACCACTTCTCCCCCCCCTTGTCGCCTTCCTCCTCGCGCCAGTAGGCGCAGGCGCGTGGCCGGAGCGCGCGGGCACACGCCCAGGCCACCTCCTGCCTCCCTGCTTGCCTCCGCTACTCCCTGGAGACGCCACGCGGCTCCCTCGACCCTCCCTCACTCTCCCGCGTCTCTCCCTCCGTCCCTATCCCCCTCCGCTCCCTCTCCCTCTCTGCCCGAGCGGAGCCCGTCGCCACCGACGCCGTTCGCCGCGGCCACCATCCCCCTCTCGCCTCCCCGACGCCTCCCAGAGCTCCGCAAGTCCTCCCTCGTCCTCCTCGTCGTCTCACGCGACCAGAAGAGCCCCGGAACGCCGCCCCCGACGTTTTCCCCCTCGCCGGCCGCCGAAGATCTTCTCCGTCGAATTCGGCCACTCCGGCGCGCCCCCGAGCTCGCTGACCCTCCCTGCACGATCCCCGTGAGTCCCTGCTCCGTTTCCCCCTAACCCCAAGCTCGATTTCGAGCTCTAGCCGCCCCCTCTACCGGAGCCGAGACGCTCCGCCGCACGGGCTCGTCGCCGGTGAAGCTCCGGTGACCTTTTGGTCCCACGCCTGCGTCCGTTGCACTCGTTGCGTCCCGTAGAGTAAAACTAGCGCGACCACCGTCTTGTTTGCACACCGCAGCGCCGGTCCCGCGAACACCCGAGCTCCGGCAGCCGCAAAAGAGGTCGCCGCCGGCAGCTCCGGCCACCCCAGCCTCCGCCACCGCCACCGTTGGATGCGCCACTCCACCCTCTCCCCGTAGCTGCTCCCTGCGCGCCAAAAGAGCCCCTGTAGTGGGTTTCCGACGCGCACCACCGCGTCTGGCCTCGCCGGCGTCAAGCCGCCGGTGGGTCTGACCACGTTGACCACGGCGGGACACACCCCCCCTCTGGGTCGATGACAGGTGGGGCCAGCCCCCCCTGTTAATTAGTTTAGTTATTTTATTTTAACTACCCCCCCTCTGCTGACACTGACAGGTGGGCCCCCGCCATCAGGTGATTAGCTTAAGCTAATCACCACCTAATCTAACCCCAGAGCCACTGACATGTGGGCCCTAGTGCCCTAATCCTTAATTAAACTAAAATAAACCCCCCTGTTAACCTGTGACGCTGACTAATGGGACCCCCTGGTCAGGTTTGACCCGGGGCAGCCCTGTTGACTTGCTGATGCAAGCATGACGCACTGCTGATGTCATAAAGTATTTTCTGGATTTAATTATATTCAAGAAATTCCAGAAAATGCCTAAAACTTCTAAAAATCATAGAAAATTAACCGTAACTCCAAATTAAATAATTTATATATGAAAAATTATCAGAAAAATTCAAGGAATCCATCTGTACCATTTTCATGCATGTTAGAACAACTTATAGCTGCTGTTTAGCACAAATCAACTAATGGCATTTAAATATCCACATATGGAGTTTGAATTTGAATCTTGGATTCAAACCAACTTCATTTAATCTGGTTTTAGGTGCATTAGCCCAAAACACATTCATTTTGCCATGTCATGATCATGCATCATATTGTGCATTGCATTGATTGTGTTCCCTTCTGTGTTGCCGGTATTTGTCCCCTCTCGATAGACGTGATACCGATGATGTGATCGTTGACACTGATGAAGACTCAATGTTATCTTCCGAAGTGCCAGGCAAGCAAAACCCCCCTTGTTCATTCCGATACAATCCTACTCTCTCGCTCCTGCTCTCTTTTACTGCATTAGGACAACATCGATTCATCTGTTACTTGCTGCGGTAGCTGAACCCCTTTATCCTTTGCATGACCTGTCATTCCACAGTAAATAGATGAAACCCACTAGCATGAGTAGGAGTTGTTTGAGCCCTGTTGTGCCTACTCATTCATGTTTGTTTGTCATGCCTGCTACTGCTTAGAGTTGAGTCAGGTCTGATTCATCGGGGATGAATCAGAGGTGTGTGAACATGTCCTACTGTGTGTGAGCTAAGTGTGTGAACACGATTTGGTAAAGGTAGCGGTGAGAGGCCATGTAGGAGTACATGGTGGGTTGTCTCATTGCAGCCGTCCTCAGGAACTGAGTTCTGTGTTTGTGATCCATGATTCAGCTACTACCACGCATTGGGCCCGAAACCAATGGACCCTCTCGGCTTCTTAATCACCCTTGTCCTCTGTCCAGGAGTTGCAAGTAGTTTCTGGTGTTTGTAGTATGCTGGAGGCCGTGGACAGCGCTGACTGTAGGGGTGGGCTGTGATGCGGTAGGCACGTGGCCGGGTAAACCGGGCACCCGTTTGGTGTCACGGAACCCTGTACACATCGTTTGGGGCTGTGAGCGAAACTCCGGCCGGATCTCCTCATGGATGGAACCCGAATAGGCGATAAACCTGGACTAGAGACTTGAGTGTTTAGGCAGGCCGTGGCCGACACCCACGTTGGGCTTCCGCTTGAAGGTTGCCGTGTACATGTCGTGTAAACGGCGGTAAGTGGTGAGAGCGTGTGTGAAGAAGTACACCCCTGCAGGGTTAACATCATCTATTCGAATAGCCGTGTCCGCGGAAAAGGACCTCTGGGTTGCTTATATCAGTTCATAGACAAGTGAAAGTGGATACTCTAAAATACGCAAGATAAGCGTGAGTGCTATGGATGGCGTTCTCGTAGGGAGACGGGAGCGGATCCATAGTGGTGTATTGATATGGTGAATATGTGGACTCGTGTGCACCACCTCAAAAAAGTTACTCGCAGTCGTAGTTCAGGATAGCCACCAAGTCAAAGCTGGCTTGCTGCAGTTAAACCCCACCATCCCTTTGTTGATAATGATGCATATGTAGATAGTTCTGATGTAAGTCTTGCTGGGTACATTTGTACTCACGTTTGCCTATTTTATGTTTTTGCAGAGAGACTTCAGTCTCACTAGTAGTTCCACGTGGACTTCGACGTTTAGCTTGTTACCTCAGCTACGATCTTGAGCCCTCGGCAGGATCTGGTAGATAGTCAGGCTTCTCAGCCTTTTTCATTTATAGATGTCTGTACTCAGACATGATAGCTTCCGCTTGTGCTTTGATTGGTATGCTCTGAATGTTGGGTCATGAGACCTATGTTTGTAATATCTCGCTCCTCGGAGCCTAATGAATAAATACTTGATTTGTAGAGTCATGTTGTGATGCCATGTTGTATTTGCACATATCGAGCATATTGTGTGTATGTTATTGAAATGCTTGGTATGTGTGGGATCTGACCATCTAGTTGTTTATCTTTAGTAGCCTCTCTTACCGGGAAATGTCTCCTAGTGTTTCACTGAGCCATGGTAGCTTGCTACTGCTCCGGAACACTTAGGCTGGCCGGCATGTGTCCTTCTTCGTTCCTGTGTCTGTCCCTTCGGGGAAATGTCACGCGATGAATACCGGAGTCCTGTTAGCCCGCTACAGCCCGGTTCACCGGAGTCCTGCTAGCCCAGTGCTACAGCCTGGATTCACCCGCTGATGACCGACACGTTCGATGCTGGGTCATGGATGCCTGTCCCTGTAAGTCTGTGCCACTTTGGGTTTACGACTAGCCATGTCAGCCCGGGCTCCTTATCATATGGATGCTAGCGACACTGTCATATACGTGTGCCAAAAGGCGCAAACGGTCCCGGGCAAAGGTAAGGCGACACCCGTGGGAATACCGTGCGTGAGGCCGCAAAGTGATATGAGGTGTTACATGCTAGATCGATGTGGCATTGAGTCGGGGTCCTGACAGCGTTGGTATCAGAGCTTGACTGCCTGTAGGATTACCAAGCCAAACTGGTCGATGTTGAGTCTAGAAATTCTTTAGTTATATGTAGGGGAATTGATTGTGGGATGGAACGTAAGGCTCTTTTTACTCCTTATACCTCATGGCCTTCTGATCTGAGTCATCATCTTCTCTTCTACGGGGATTAAGAACCAGGCTATCTCTTCTTTCTATTAGGATCACGTGTTACTAATCAGTGGACTTATAAGATTGTTGGATTTAAGTCTCAGTTCAGTTCCTACTACTTCCGTATGTTAATTGTTGATCTCGAAACCTTGATATTGTGCTTCTGAGTGGTTATGCTACCATTTTTGTGAATGTCTCAAATCTTTTCTGAGCATTTACAGCCGTTATGCTGTCCGAGTCATCCCAGGTTTCTAAGTAGTCTGATGCATTTGCAAATCCTTTCTTCCCGGTTCAATGTTCCCATGGGCCAGATTAACCACACTAATCAGTGAGTTGAGGTACTCTGTTACCTTGACATATATGTTGGAGATATTATTATGACCCTAGGTGTCTTAGGGGATCATCTAGTAGTCTAGCCATGATCTGTGTTCCCAGTGTGATGATTCTGGCCTTTATTCTCGAAAGCATTCCGTGATGCTACTTAGTAATAGGTATTCTGTTCCTGGGTTCTTGAACCCGAGATTCACTCTACCTACTTCATGTTGATAGTAATTGCTAGTGCCTTTAGGATATTAGTAACCTTTGCGATAGTCCTTGAAGCCCGTGGTATCTTCTTCTTCCAAATACCATGAACTACTTATGGCAGAAGTTCCTCGTTGAACTGAAATATCACAACAGGATTATTCTTGAGGAGTTCTCCATTCATAAATCGTGACTCTGCCAGTTCTACCTTTCTGCATGGGTTATCCGGAAGAATTATGTTGAACTCGGTTCGACATACTAATTTATGCATCCACAACTCAGAAAGTTATATGTTCCTTTGAGTTGTCCCTCTTTAGTTGTCTACTGACCTTCGTCTATCAATTGATAGTCAAGAGTGTGCGCGCGTTCGTTTGTCGATGCCTATTACTCTTGTGGCCCGTCAAGCCATTCCGTCCTGAATGACTAGGAGAAACAAACTCCAGTACCTCATCCATATTTAGGATTGGGTCAAAGTGTTCCGCAGATCAAGTTACAATTCAGCTTCTGGTCTGCTCTACCCTGAAGTATTACCTTCTTTATGACAGGAATTTCATGAGAATTGCACCACCTTTTGTGAATTCTTGACATAGTGATACTTCTCGCCATCCTTTTTCATTCCTCGGTTCCGTGTTGTCGCAACCGGAACGCCGACAAGTGAATCGTGATGTGTGAATTCAATACTCCTAGCAACCTTGTTGCTTGGTAGTTAAAGGATAATAATTTCATTCTTAGCATGTTGGTTAGTGAATCATCATTCTAGGACTGATTGTGCTACCTAGTCCTTATTTCGGTGCACCCTTCGATTGATGAGTTAGGTTCTTGTCAAGACCTCACTCATTTGATCATATCGTCTTGCCCTGAAAAGCAAGATTGTTCTCGAGCTTAGTAACATATCGGTGGTTCGTGATTTTCCGAAGATCTTCTCGGAAGTACTACCAGGTCGTCACCTGACCGTTATGTTGAGCCCGTGATCAAGTTGGTTTCTTATGAACCACCTTCTTTCCAAGAATCGGTGTTAGATATCCCTGAGCTAGTTGGTTAAGCTAGACAACAACTTGGAGAGTTGGAAGATAAAAACTTGTCTGACTTAGTTCGTTCCAAAGGGATATTCTTGTGTAGTGTGTGTTGAAGAAAGATGATATCTTCATCGATTGGTCCCTGTGATCAGTTGCTGGACCTATTGTCTTATCAATCCCTTGATTTGAGTGTGGGCTATCGTCAAATCAAATCAGTACCAACGATGCTCGTAATGTTGTCCTACTCGTGGTTGATCCCTCGAGCATACACCATTACATCTTTGGTCTGACCAATGCTATCACCGTGTTCACATGATGGTGGAAGTCCAGTGATATGGAAATTTCGATGAGTTGCTGTTGAGCCCATCAGTAGCATTTTGTCTCCCCCCATGAATCATGTTGAACATCAACCTAGTGTTGGAAACTTGTGTAAGCATTTCTTCGTGTTTCGTTCATGAAGCATATGTTTGAATGAAAGTAGTGATTTTCCCTAATTCATGTGCATATGATGCAAGTTGCCGCCATGAATTTGAGGAAGATTGTTTTGTTTCCCTGGAATCATTCCAAATTAGTCATGCACACGTGCGAAGTATTCTGTGGTCTGGAGACTTGCAACCTTCATTCCATATGTGTCCCGAGCACACCAAGCCACTGATTGATTTGTTCAAGGGGAAGAAGTTCCTTCATAAGAGCTAATCATATGACTTATGCAAGGACTTCGTTATCCACGGTGATGGTTCCCAACCAGAACTCGGTAGTGTTTTATTGTAAGACTACCACGTGGTCATGCTTGTCCGGGACAACGTGTTCACATGTTTGTAGCAGAACCAGCTCATGTTTTGGAGCTTACTATCGTAGTTCATTTCCCGAGAATCTCGCAACGTCATCTCGTCGATTTGTGTTGCAAACTTTCATTTTTCTTTCTAGACTTGATGAGTCTGGGATATCCTGACACCAACCAGATCTGAATCTCAGGCAGATATGATGGTTGGAACATTCTCCAAGAACTATAATATTGGTCCCTCGATAATCGGTAAAGTGGATGTCGTGGCCAACACACCCAGCCGGAAGACCTGTTATTATAATATCTTGATTGAGGAAGTTGACCACCTCCCCATAGGGATTTCGTAGGATTTACTCCCTAGTTGCCCCTATGGATTTTGAGATCCCGAAGTCCGACCTTTTTACTTGATGTTCTAGATACCAGATCATTTCTATGAATGGGTTACACTAGCACATCAAGGAGAACATTAGAAGCGGAGTGCTAAATGTCTCTCGGTCGATCATCCAGATTTTATCTCCTTGGCCCCGCCAAGGGTGAAATCTGAGAAGGTGTTATCTTCCTTTGCATCTGCATCATTCATCATGGTAGCAAGTTGTGTTGCCAGGATCCTTGACACGGATGTTGGTAAAACCTTGATGAATATGGAAACGCTCAAGTTCTTGAGAGCACGCACAAGCGCTACGTGTTATCATCGGCACTAACTGGGTTTGCTCTCAGTCCCCTCGGCAATGCTATGACCTATTCAAACAGTGAATTCACTCTCTTTTGTTGGGTTCTTCCCCAGTTACCAGAATCATTCCCAGCATTTGCATTTTGTTCCCAGCTTGCACCGCCAATGTGCCATTCTACCACGGGTCTCTTCCATCTCCGGTGATAAGCAAATTCATCCATTACGTTGTCTTCAACAAGGTAATCCACATCATCCAAGTCCGAGTATGCCATTCTACCGACCCCCTCCAAACGATCGCTCGAGAATTGCCTTAGGCTGGTTTAAAGAGTTTCAATGATCTCTGAATCAAAAGTAATTCTTTTTGCCACTTAAGGGGATATCTCTACGAGTCACCTTCCCTAAGGTGTATCGTTATGGTATCATGGCAACTCAACTCCTCGCTACGTTGACAATCGTTTACCACCTTCTTAGGTATGAAATTGTTGTCTACCTAGTGAACCTTCGTCATCCGTTTCTTCCACCCCTATTGATGTGTATCTCGTGTCTCAACCCGAAAGATGGTTCTATGTCTCATTCCGTAAGTTAATCTTGAGTTGTTCGATCTTCGAGGAGATCGACCCTTCTAGAGTCTCCTTCTTCCCTCCATGTCATGTTGACAGGATTTCTCAGAGCAAGACTTCAAGACAATAATGATGAATGAATCAACGTTCAACTGAAGTGCACCCTGGATCGTGAAGATTATACTAGTTTGCGTTTCCCCTTCACCTTACCCTACGCTTGAATCTCGAGACGAGATTCTTGTTTAGTGGGGGTGAGTTGTCACATCCCTAGCTTCTGGTGCTGTCTGGTGTGTGCATCATGTTTAAATTCAAATGAAATTTGAATTGAGGAATTTTCAAAAGCCTCAGGAAACCTCTAAAAATAACCAACAATTAAATCTTCTCAAATGTGTCCAAGAAAATGTTCCTGTTATTCCATGGAAATATTGGTAAGAGGTAAAAATTAAACCAATATTTTTGGAGTCACAGAGATAATTATTTTGGCCATTTGAATTAATCCAATAACTATTTGCTTTGGATTTATATTTAAATATATATTAAATATGACTCCAATAATTCTGGAAGTTTGTGAGTGGCTTTGTATATATTTTAGCAAGCCACATAAAAATCTACAGAATTTATTTAAATGATTTAGTTGCTAAACTAAATCAAAACAAACTACAGAAAATAGAAAAAAAGTAAAAGAAAGAGAGCAGAAGGACTTACCTGGCGCCACTTACCTGGCCCAACACTGTGCAGCCAGCAGCGGCCCAGCCCACCACTTCTCCCCCCCCTTGTCGCCTTCCTCCTCGCGCCAGTAGGCGCAGGCGCGTGGCCGGAGCGCGCGGGCACACGCCCAGGCCACCTCCTGCCTCCCTGCTTGCCTCCGCTACTCCCTGGAGACGCCACGCGGCTCCCTCGACCCTCCCTCACTCTCCCGCGTCTCTCCCTCCGTCCCTATCCCCCTCCGCTCCCTCTCCCTCTCTGCCCGAGCGGAGCCCGTCGCCACCGACGCCGTTCGCCGCGGCCACCATCCCCCTCTCGCCTCCCCGACGCCTCCCAGAGCTCCGCAAGTCCTCCCTCGTCCTCCTCGTCGTCTCACGCGACCAGAAGAGCCCCGGAACGCCGCCCCCGACGTTTTCCCCCTCGCCGGCCGCCGAAGATCTTCTCCGTCGAATTCGGCCACTCCGGCGCGCCCCCGAGCTCGCTGACCCTCCCTGCACGATCCCCGTGAGTCCCTGCTCCGTTTCCCCCTAACCCCAAGCTCGATTTCGAGCTCTAGCCGCCCCCTCTACCGGAGCCGAGACGCTCCGCCGCACGGGCTCGTCGCCGGTGAAGCTCCGGTGACCTTTTGGTCCCACGCCTGCGTCCGTTGCACTCGTTGCGTCCCGTAGAGTAAAACTAGCGCGACCACCGTCTTGTTTGCACACCGCAGCGCCGGTCCCGCGAACACCCGAGCTCCGGCAGCCGCAAAAGAGGTCGCCGCCGGCAGCTCCGGCCACCCCAGCCTCCGCCACCGCCACCGTTGGATGCGCCACTCCACCCTCTCCCCGTAGCTGCTCCCTGCGCGCCAAAAGAGCCCCTGTAGTGGGTTTCCGACGCGCACCACCGCGTCTGGCCTCGCCGGCGTCAAGCCGCCGGTGGGTCTGACCACGTTGACCACGGCGGGACACACCCCCCCTCTGGGTCGATGACAGGTGGGGCCAGCCCCCCCTGTTAATTAGTTTAGTTATTTTATTTTAACTACCCCCCCTCTGCTGACACTGACAGGTGGGCCCCCGCCATCAGGTGATTAGCTTAAGCTAATCACCACCTAATCTAACCCCAGAGCCACTGACATGTGGGCCCTAGTGCCCTAATCCTTAATTAAACTAAAATAAACCCCCCTGTTAACCTGTGACGCTGACTAATGGGACCCCCTGGTCAGGTTTGACCCGGGGCAGCCCTGTTGACTTGCTGATGCAAGCATGACGCACTGCTGATGTCATAAAGTATTTTCTGGATTTAATTATATTCAAGAAATTCCAGAAAATGCCTAAAACTTCTAAAAATCATAGAAAATTAACCGTAACTCCAAATTAAATAATTTATATATGAAAAATTATCAGAAAAATTCAAGGAATCCATCTGTACCATTTTCATGCATGTTAGAACAACTTATAGCTGCTGTTTAGCACAAATCAACTAATGGCATTTAAATATCCACATATGGAGTTTGAATTTGAATCTTGGATTCAAACCAACTTCATTTAATCTGGTTTTAGGTGCATTAGCCCAAAACACATTCATTTTGCCATGTCATGATCATGCATCATATTGTGCATTGCATTGATTGTGTTCCCTTCTGTGTTGCCGGTATTTGTCCCCTCTCGATAGACGTGATACCGATGATGTGATCGTTGACACTGATGAAGACTCAATGTTATCTTCCGAAGTGCCAGGCAAGCAAAACCCCCCTTGTTCATTCCGATACAATCCTACTCTCTCGCTCCTGCTCTCTTTTACTGCATTAGGACAACATCGATTCATCTGTTACTTGCTGCGGTAGCTGAACCCCTTTATCCTTTGCATGACCTGTCATTCCACAGTAAATAGATGAAACCCACTAGCATGAGTAGGAGTTGTTTGAGCCCTGTTGTGCCTACTCATTCATGTTTGTTTGTCATGCCTGCTACTGCTTAGAGTTGAGTCAGGTCTGATTCATCGGGGATGAATCAGAGGTGTGTGAACATGTCCTACTGTGTGTGAGCTAAGTGTGTGAACACGATTTGGTAAAGGTAGCGGTGAGAGGCCATGTAGGAGTACATGGTGGGTTGTCTCATTGCAGCCGTCCTCAGGAACTGAGTTCTGTGTTTGTGATCCATGATTCAGCTACTACCACGCATTGGGCCCGAAACCAATGGACCCTCTCGGCTTCTTAATCACCCTTGTCCTCTGTCCAGGAGTTGCAAGTAGTTTCTGGTGTTTGTAGTATGCTGGAGGCCGTGGACAGCGCTGACCGTAGGGGTGGGCTGTGATGCGGTAGGCACGTGGCCGGGTAAACCGGGCACCCGTTTGGTGTCACGGAACCCTGTACACATCGTTTGGGGCTGTGAGCGAAACTCCGGCCGGATCTCCTCATGGATGGAACCCGAATAGGCGATAAACCTGGACTAGAGACTTGAGTGTTTAGGCAGGCCGTGGCCGACACCCACGTTGGGCTTCCGCTTGAAGGTTGCCGAGTACATGTCGTGTAAACGGCGGTAAGTGGTGAGAGCGTGTGTGAAGAAGTACACCCCTGCAGGGTTAACATCATCTATTCGAATAGCCGTGTCCGCGGAAAAGGACCTCTGGGTTGCTTATATCAGTTCATAGACAAGTGAAAGTGGATACTCTAAAATACGCAAGATAAGCGTGAGTGCTATGGATGGCGTTCTCGTAGGGAGACGGGAGCGGATCCATAGTGGTGTATTGATATGGTGAATATGTGGACTCGTGTGCGCCACCTCAAAAAAGTTACTCGCAGTCGTAGTTCAGGATAGCCACCGAGTCAAAGCTGGCTTGCTGCAGTTAAACCCCACCATCCCTTTGTTGATAATGATGCATATGTAGATAGTTCTGATGTAAGTCTTGCTGGGTACATTTGTACTCACGTTTGCCTATTTTATGTTTTTGCAGAGAGACTTCAGTCTCACTAGTAGTTCCACGTGGACTTCGACGTTTAGCTTGTTACCTCAGCTACGATCTTGAGCCCTCGGCAGGATCTGGTAGATAGTCAGGCTTCTCAGCCTTTTTCATTTATAGATGTCTGTACTCAGACATGATAGCTTCCGCTTGTGCTTTGATTGGTATGCTCTGAATGTTGGGTCATGAGACCTATGTTTGTAATATCTCGCTCCTCGGAGCCTAATGAATAAATACTTGATTTGTAGAGTCATGTTGTGATGCCATGTTGTATTTGCACATATCGAGCATATTGTGTGTATGTTATTGAAATGCTTGGTATGTGTGGGATCTGACCATCTAGTTGTTTATCTTTAGTAGCCTCTCTTACCGGGAAATGTCTCCTAGTGTTTCACTGAGCCATGGTAGCTTGCTACTGCTCCGGAACACTTAGGCTGGCCGGCATGTGTCCTTCTTCGTTCCTGTGTCTGTCCCTTCGGGGAAATGTCACGCGATGAATACCGGAGTCCTGTTAGCCCGCTACAGCCCGGTTCACCGGAGTCCTGCTAGCCCAGTGCTACAGCCTGGATTCACCCGCTGATGACCGACACGTTCGATGCTGGGTCATGGATGCCTGTCCCTGTAAGTCTGTGCCACTTTGGGTTTACGACTAGCCATGTCAGCCCGGGCTCCTTATCATATGGATGCTAGCGACACTGTCATATACGTGTGCCAAAAGGCGCAAACGGTCCCGGGCAAAGGTAAGGCGACACCCGTGGGAATACCGTGCGTGAGGCCGCAAAGTGATATGAGGTGTTACATGCTAGATCGATGTGGCATTGAGTCGGGGTCCTGACAGCCACCTTCATGGATATGTTCTTCATTTTGAAGTGTAGCTCGCAATTAGTGTTCTCCATGATGTCATCCACTGGGTAGCTATCCAGCAATGCGTCGCTCGGGGTGGAACCCACGCTGCTTCTCGGCATGGATGGGACGATGCTATCCAATGCTGGATCATCCATTAGCTGCTGCAGCTGCTGAGACCCCCTTTGCTGGCTAAGTGAGTCGACCTGCTCCTGCTGCCGCTGGAATTTGACTGTCAAGTCCGCGTGCGCTGATTCTAGGCCTTGAAGGCGTTCATAGTCTAGCTTCCTCTGCTCCTCCTTCATCTTCCTATTCTTCTCGTCTGCAATCTTCTTTCTCGCATGGGTTCTGTAGTCGGCGTTCCAATCCGAAAACCCCTCATACCACGGAATAGCGCCCATGCCTCATGTTCTTCCCGGGTGTTCAGGATTTCCTAGGGCACGCATAAGCTCGTCGTTTTCTCTGTTGGGCTGGAACACCCCGATCGAGCCTCTTCTATTGCAACAAGTAGCTTATCTTTGGCTCCATCCAGACATGCCTTCTTCAAAACTTTGCCTCTCTTCGGGTCCAACTCCCCCCCATGCGCATAGAACCAAGTCCTGCACCTGGGGGGCAGCTCAATGTTTCTGGAGTGACACCTGCATCCTCCATCTCTTTCTCAGACTTATCCCACTTAGGCATTGCCACCGCATAGCCACCTGGCCCCAGCTTATGGAACTTATCCTTTTTTGCGGCATTGGCCTTGTTTATTCTCGACTGTTCCTTAAATAATTCCGAATCCTTGAATTTCACGAAATCGTCCCAATGAGCACTTTGCTTCTCTAGTGTTTACTCGAATACTGGAGTCTTCCTTCCTCCCTTGACGTACTTGGCCCATTCACGATTCTTGTGGTTGTTGAATGCAACCGCCATCTTCCTAAGAGCAGCGTCCTTGACTTTCTCCACATCTGCATCTGTGAAATGATCTGGTAGGGTGAAATGTTCCATGAGCGTTTCCCAAAGCAGAAGTTTCTGTCTGTCGTCGACAAAAGTAACTCCTGGACGTGGCTTTGCTGGCTCTCTCCATTCTTAAAGGGAGATCGGGAGTTGGTCCTTCACAAGAACTCCGCACTGACGAATGAACTTGTCCGCAATCTTCTTAGGCGCTAATGGTTCTCCATTAGGTTTGATGGCCTCGATATTGTACTTTACGCCCTCGTTCAACTTTTTGTTCGGGCCTCGTTTCCTGTTGCCTGAAGATTTGCTCGATCCGGATGGCTGAAAGAAGAAAGATCGATTCGTTAATATATCTTCAAGTCATTTAAAACATGTGATGATCACCAGATGCCTGCTTATATAAATATATATACCTCGCCGGTCTTTGTTGTTTCAAGATCAACATTTTCTTCGTCATGTTCATAGTTCATGACTTCATCAATTCGGTCGTCGCGATCGAATATCATATCACCCTCCCCGGTGTTGTTTAGATATTTGGAGCCGTCATAATCTTCTTCATTCTGATCATCATCTGGCCCGCAAGGATTGCGTATGATATTGAACAGGGCCTCTTCTCCCTCTCTGCCGGTATTGTCCGCCATAGGTTTTATTTAACTAATCCAAAAGAAATATATTCAAATTACAATGCATGGATGCAATCAATTAATAAGGAAAAACCGAATCAATCATAGTACATAATAAGCATCATCGAATATAATCTCGAATACGTCGTCTCGAATAATAGATATAATCTCGAATACATCATCTCGAATAATATATATAATCTCGAATAAATCATCTCGAATATTATATATCGAATACATCACTAGCTAGCTAGCTAGCTAATAAAGATCGAATACTAGAGAGTAATCTAGGCGGTGGACAACCAAAGTGAAGGAACCATCACTGGATCATAGCTCGGGTGATCTCTCCAAAGAATCTGCCAGGTATTGGAGAACCTGACGTCCATAGCAGCCATGTAGCGATGGACGTGCTCGTCCTCCTCCCTGACAAGGCGACGTACCACCTCCGGCGGGGCCGGCTCCCTCCACACCGAAAGTGGCCCACGCGAACGCCGCCGAAGGAGATGAGGGTCGACGATGGGACCCGGGGCCGGGTTCCTCACCAAGCGTCGCGCCCCTGAAGGTAGCACCTCCCAGTGCCAGCCCGGCGGAGCCCAGTCCCGGACATGGGTCCTCTGAAGCAGGACGTCGTCGCGAATGGGTCGACGGCGAGGATGCGGGCCGGGCATCGTCGACAACAAATACTATATGCCGCAAAAGTAAAGTAACATTTTTTAAATGATGGATTGTGATTTCATATATGCAAATTCTAAATTTTATAACTAAAACTAACATTTCTAATATTTCTATAACTAAAACTAACATTTCTAATATTTGTATAACTAAAAAACATTTCTATATAACTAACATTTCTATATAACTAACATTTCTAATATTTCTATATAACTAACATTTCTAATATTTCTATAACTAAAAAAAATTTCTATATAACTAACATTTCTAATAATTCTATAACTAAAAAATAGAAAGATTGCTAACATTTCTATAACAATGTGTGTGTGTGTGTGGTACATGGCGGCCGGGGCAGGAGCTCACCGGCGAGGCGCGACAACGGGGGGCGGCGACAGGGACGGGGACGAAGACGAAGACGGCGACGGGGACGGGGCGGTGACGACGGGGACGGGGACGGGCCGGGCGGGGACGATGGGAGGACGGGGCAGGGCGCGACGACGGGGCACGGCGCGGCGACGGGGACGGGGACGGCGACGGCGGCGGACGGCGACGGGGGCGGCGACGAGGGGCGGCGGCAACGGGGCAGAGGAGAAAGAAGAAGAGGGAGAGATGAGAAACTGACAAAATTTTTGAAGTGTTTTCTTATATAGAACAACCTTTAGTATTGGTTGGAGCCACCAACCGGTACTAAAGGTCTGTTTTGGCCAGGCCAAGTGGCGGGAACGGCACCCCTTTAGTACCGGGTGGTGGCTCGAACCGGTACTAAAGACCCCCCCCCCCTTTAGTACCGGTTTGAGCCACCACCCGGTACTAAAGGGGGTGCGCTGGCGCAGGTGCGGTGCGAAATGTTTAGTCCCACCTCGCTAGCCAAGGGGCGTCCGCACTAGTTTATAAGCCCCAGTGCGGTAGCTCCCTCGAGCTCCTCTCCAAAGCAGGCCTACTGGGCCTAAATGTTCTGTGCTGCCCTGTGGGCCTACTGGGCCTTTGCGGGCCTGCATCCTGGCCCAACAACAGGTTGGATTTCTAGTCGTATGCAGGCCGCTGTGGCGCAGTAGGTGGGCTTTTTTTCTTATTTTTTTGCTTTATTTATTTTTGTTTTATTTATTTTTGAGTTGTTTTTTGCTGTATTTAGAGTTTCTTTGTGAATATTTTTGCTTTAGGTACAAAAAATTACAAACTTTCTGTTAGTACCGGTAGTTTACAAATTTGAATAGTTTAAATTTTGAATTATTTGAAATTTGTGTGAATCACTAGTTTGTGAATAACTTAACTTTGAAAATAGATTTTCAGTGATTCTTTTGTCTTATGTTTAATATTAGTGTGTTTTATCATTATATTCAATTTGGTAATGCTTAGGTTATTTAAAAAGTAAAATGCCTTTGTAACGGATGAGTTTTCGTCCGAAACCCTGATACTTCGAAAGAGATTATCCATTTTGTACACGAAGTGCATCCAGTTTTTGCGGTAACCCTCTCTACTTTTTTGCACATGCTATGTGGGTGAAATTATGATACCATGCTAACTTTCAACCTTTTCTAAGTTCATTTGAAATGATTTTCAATTTCAGGGTCATTTAGCTGAAAAAATCAGTAAATGCATGAAAGAATTTGCTTGCACATAAAATTTCTTCGTGTTTCAAATGCCAAAACACAAAACTAGCTACCCTAACTATTACAGAGATTCCCTCCTGGGTGTGAAACACAGAAGAAAGTGATGATAGTGAAGCCGATCACATCCCAGATCTTTGGGTGTGAAACTTTTTCTTCGCGTGTGTACCTTTGCGCCGTAGCCATGGAAAATTTTCATCATTTAACTGGATGCTCGGGCCAATATTCACTGTGAATGGAGCAATTTCATCAAACTTTTCATAATCTCCTGACATGTCTGTCTTGTCATCCACTCCCACGATGTTTCTCTTCCCAGAAAGAACTATGCGCCGCTTTGGCTCATTGTACGATGCATTCGCTTCCTTATCTTTTCTTTTTCTCGGCTTGGTAGACATGTCCTTCACATAGAAAACCTGTGCCACATCATTGGCTAGGACAAATGGTTCGTCTGCATACGCAAGATTGTTGAGATCCACTGTTGTCATTCCGTACTGTGGGTCTTCCGTTACCCCGCCTCATGTCATATTGACCCATTTGCACCGAAACAAAGGGACCTTCAAACCACGTCGATAGTCAAGTTCCCATATGTCCTATATATAACCATAATATGTTTCCTTTTCCGTCTTGGTTTCTGCATCAAAGCGGACACCATTGTTTTGGTTGGTGCTCTTCTTATCTTGGGCGATCGTGTAAAATGTATTACCATTTATCTCGTACCCTTTGAAAGTCATCATATTCGAAGATGGTAACTGGGACAGCAAGTACATGTCATCTTCAATAGAGGCGTCATGCATGGTACGTGTCTGCAACCAGCTGGCGAAACTCCTGCTTTGTTCATGTGTAATCCAGTCATCAGACCGCTCCGGGTGTTTGGAGCGTAGCAAATTCTTATGTTCATCCATATACGGAGCCACCAAGGCGGAATTCTGTAGAACTGTGTAGTGTGTTTCAGTGAGAGAATGTCCGTCCATACATATTATTTGTTCCCCTCCTTGCGTGCCTTTTCCATCCAGTCTGCCCTTATGTCGCGATTCAGGAACACCATGTTGGAAATATGCCCTAGAGGCAATAATAAATTGATTATTATTATATTTCCTTGTTCATGATAATCGTTTATTATCCATGCTAGAATTGTATTGATAGGAAACTCAGATACATGTGTGGATACATAGACAACACCATGTCCCTAGTGAGCCTCTAGTTGACTAGCTCGTTGATCAATAGATGGTTACGGTTTCCTGACCATGGACATTGGATGTCGTTGATAACGGGATCACATCATTAGGAGAATGATGTGATGGACAAGACCCAATCCTAAGCATAGCACTTGATCGTGTAGTTCGTATGCTAAAGCTTTTCTAATGTCAAGTATCATTTCCTTAGACCATGAGATTGTGCACCTCCCGGATACCGTAGGAGTGCTTTGGGTGTGCCAAACGTCACAACGTAACTGGGTGGCTATAAAGGTACACTACAGGTATCTCCGAAAGTGTCTGTTGGGTTGGCATGAATCGAGACTGGGATTTGTCACTCCGTGTGACGGAGAGGTATCTCTGGGCCCACTTAGTAGGACATCATCATAATGTGCACAATGTGATCAAGGAGTTGATCACGGGATGATGTGTTACGGAACGAGTAAAGAGACTTGCCGGTAACGAGATTGAACAAGGTATCGGGATACCGACGATCGAATCTCAAGCAAGTATCGTACCAATAAACAAAGGGAATTGTATACGGGATTGATTAAGTGCTTGACATCGTGGTTCATCCGATGAGATCATCGTGGAACATGTGGGAGCCAACATGGGTATCTAGATCCCGCTGTTGGTTATTGACCGGAGAACGTCTCGGTCATGTCTGCATGTCTCCCAAACCCGTAGGATCTACACACTTAAGGTTCGATGACGCTAGGGTTATAAAGAAAGTTTGTATGTGGTTACCGAATGTTGTTCGGAGTCCCGGATGAGATCCCGGACGTCACGAGGAGTTCCGGAATGGTCCGGAGGTAAAGATTTATATATGGAAAGTCCTATTTTGGTCACCGGACAAGTTTCGGGGTCACCGGTATTGTACCGGGACCACCGGAAGGGTCCCGGGGGTCCACCAGGTGGGGCCACCTGCCCCGGGGGGCCATATGGGCTGTAGGGGTATGCACCTTGGCCTATATGGGCCATGGGCACCAGCCCCAAGAGGCCCATGCGCCAAAGGATAAGGAAAGGAAGAGTCCTAAAGGGGGAAGGCACCTCCGAGGTGCCTTGGGGAGGAGGGACTCCTCCCTAGCCGCACCCTTCCTCGGAGGAAGGGCCAAGGCTGCGCCCCCGCCCTCTCCCTTGCCCCTATATATATGTGGGGGTGGGATGGCAGCCATACCAATGCTTTTGGTGCAGCCCTCCCCCTCTCCCAAGTCCTTCCTCCTCTCCCGTGGTGCTTGGTGAAGCCCTGCAGGATTGCCACGCTCCTCCACCACCACCACGCCGTTGTGCTGCTGCTGGATGGAGTCTTCCTCAACCTCTCCCTCTCTCCTTGCTGGGTCAAGGCGTGGGAGACGTCACCGGGCTGTACGTGTGTTGAACGCGGAGGTGCCGTCCGTTCGGCACTAGGATCTCTGGTGATTTGGATCACGATGAGTACGACTCCATCAACCCTGTTATCTTGAACGCTTCCGCGCGCGATCTACAAGGGTATGTAGATCCACTCCTTCCTCGTTGCTAGATGACTCCATAGATAGATCTTGGTGACACATAAGAAAATTTTGAATTTCTGCTACGTTCCCTAATAGTGGCATCATGAGCTAGGTCTATGCGTAGTTTCTATGCACGAGTAGAACACAAGTTGTTGTGGGCGTCGATTTTGTCAATTTACTTGCCGTTACTAGTCTTATCTTGATTCGGCGGCATCGTGGGATGAAGCGGCCCGGACCGACCTTACACGTACTCTTACGTGAGACTGGTTCCACCGACTGACATGCACTAGTTGCATAAGGTGGCTAGCGGGTGTCTATCTCTCCCACTTTACTCGGATCGGATTCGATGAAAAGGGTCCTTATGAAGGGTAAATAGCAATTGGCATATCACGTTGTGGTCTTTGCGTAGGTAAGAAACGTTCTTGCTAGAAACCCATAGCAGCCACGTAAAACATGCAAACAACAATTAGAGGACGTCTAACTTGTTTTTGCAGGGTATGCTATGTGATGTGATATGGCCAAAAGGATGTGATGAATGGTATATGTGATATATGAGATTGATCATGTTCTTGTAATAGGAATCACGACTTGCATGTCGATGAGTATGACAACCGGCAGGAGCCATAGGAGTTGTCTTTATTTATTTATGACCTGCGTGTCAACATAAACGTCATGTAATTACTTTACTTTATTGCTAACCGGTAGCCATAGAAGTAGAAGTAATAGTTGGCGAGACAACTTCATGAAGACACGATGATGGAGATCATGATGATGGAGATCATGGTGTCATGCCGGTGACAACGATGATCATGGAGCCTCGAAGATGGAGATCAAAAGGAGCAAAATGATATTGGCCATATCATGTCACTGTTTGATTGCATGTGATGTTTATCATGTTTATGCATCTTGTTTACTTAGAACGACAGTAGTAAATAAGATGATCCCTCATAATAATTTCAAGAAAATGTTCCCCCTAACTGTGCACCGTTGCGACAGTTCGTTGTTTCGAAGCACCACGTGATGATCGGGTGTTAGATTCTAACGTTCACATACAACGGGTGTAAGACAGATATACACACGCGAAACACTTAGGTTGACTTGACGAGCCTAGCATGTGTATAGACATGGCCTCGGAACACAGAAGACCGAAAGGTCGAGCATGAGTCGTATGGTAGATACGATCAACATGAAGATGTTCACCGATGTTGACTAGTCCGTCTCACGTGATGACCGGACACGGCCTAGTCTACTCGGATCATGTAATCACTTAGATGACTAGAGGGATGTCTATCTGAGTGGGAGTTCATAAGATGAACTTAATTATCCTGAACATAGTCAAAAGGTCTTCGCAAATTATGCCGTAGCTCGCGCTTTAGTTCTGCTGTTTAGTTATGTTCCTAGAGAAAATTTAGTTGAAAGTTGATAGTAGCAATTATGCGGACTAGGTCCGTAAACTGAGGATTGTCCTCATTGCTTCATAGAAAGATTATGTCCTTAATACACCGCTCAGTGTGCTGAACCTCGAACGTCGTCTGTGGATGTTGCGAACATCTGACATACACATTTTTGGTAACTACATGATAGTTCAGTTAAACGGTTTAGAGTTGAGGCACCGAAGACGGTTTTGAAACGTCGCGAAACATATGAGATGTTTCGAGGGCTGAAATTGGGATTTCAGGCTCCTACCCACGTCAAGAGGTATAAGACCTCCGACGATTTTCTTAGCCTGCAAACTAAGGGAGAAAAGCTCAATTGTTGAGCTTGTGCTCAGATTGTCTGAGTACAACAATCATTTGAATCAAGTGGGAGTTGATCTTCCAGATGAGATAGTGATGTTTCTCCAAAGTCATTGCCACCAAGCTGCTAGAGCTTCGTGATGAACTATAACATATCAGGGATAGATATGATGATCCTTGAAATATTCGCGATGTTTGACACCGCGAAAGTAGAAATCAAGAAGGAGCATCAATTGTTGATGGTTGGTGAAACACTAGTTTCAAGAAGGGCAAGGGCAAGAAGGGATACTTCATGAAACGGCAATTTAGCTGCTGCTCTAGTGAAGAAACCCAAGGTTGAACCCAAACCCGACACTAAGTGCTTCTGTAATAAGGGGAACAGCCACTGGAGCAGAATTACCCTAGATACTTGGTAGATTAGAAGGCTGGCAAGGTCGATAGAAGTATATTGGATATACATTGTGTTGATGTGTACTTTACTAGTACTCCTAGTAGCACTAGGGTATTAGATACCGGTTCGGTTGCTAAGTGTTAGTAATTCGAAATAAAAGCTATGGAATAAACGGAGACTAGCTAAAGGTGAGATGAAGATATGTGTTGGAAGTATTTCCAAGGTTGATCAAATATCATACGCTCCCTCTACCATCGAGTTTGGTGTTTGCGTTGAGCATAGACATGATTGGATTATGACTATCGCAATACGGTTATTCATTTAAGGAGAATAATGGTTACTCTGTTTATTTGAATAATACCTTCAATGGTCTTACACCTAAAATGAATGGTTTATTGAATCTCGATCGTAGTGATACACATGTTCATGCCAAAAGATATAAGATAGTAATGATAGTACCACCTACTTGTGGCACTGCCACGTAAGTCATATCGGTATAAAACGCATGAAGAAGCTCCATGTTGATGGATCTTTGGGCTCACTCGTTTTTGAAAAGTTTGAGACATGCGAACCATGTCTATTGGTGTATATGCATGAAGAAACTCCATGCAAATGGACCATTTGGACTCACTTAATTTTGAATCACTTGAGACATGCAAATCATACCACATGGGCAAGATGACTGAAAGCCTCGTTTTCAGTAAAATGGAACTAGAAAGCAACTTGTTGGAAGGAATACATTTTGATGTGTGCAGTCCAATGAGTGCTGAAGCATGTAGTGGATATCGTTATGTTCTTACTTCACAGATGATTTGAGTAGATGTTGAGTATATTTACTTGATGAATCACGAGTCTGAATTATTGAAAGGTTCAAGTAATTTCAGTGTGAAGTTGAAAGATCGTCGTGACAAGAGGATAGAAGATATATGATATGATCATAGAGATGAATATCTGAATTACGAGTTTGGCACAGAATTAAGACATTGTGGAAATTGTTTCACAACTGATACAACCTGGAACACCATAGTGTGATGGTGTGTCCGAACATCATAATTGCACCCTATTGGATATGATGCATACCATGATGTCTCTTATTGAATTACCATGATAGTTTATGGGTTAGGCATTAGAGACAACCACATTCACTTTAAATAGGGCACCACGTAATTCCGATGAGATGACATCGTATGAACTATGGTTTAGAGAAACCTAAGCTGTCATTTCTTAAAAAGTTTGGGGCTGCAACGCTTATGTGAAAAAGTTTCAGGCTGATAAGCTTGAACCCAAAGCGGATAAATGCATCTTCATAGGACACCCAAAACAGTTGGGTATACCTCCTGTCTCAGATCCGAAAGCAATAAGAGATTGTTTCTTGAATCAGGTCCTTTCTCGAGGAAAAGTTTCTCTCGAAAGAATTGAGTGGGAGGATGGTGGAGACTTGATGAGGTTATTGAACCTTCACTTCAACTAGTGTGTAGCAGGGCACAGGAAGTTGTTCCTGTGGCACCTACACCAATTGAAGTGGAAGCTTATGATAGTGATCATGAAACTTTAGATCAAGTCACTACCAAACATCGTAGGATGACAAGGATGCGTACTACTTCAGAGTGGTACATAATCCTATCTTGTAAGTCATGTTGCTAGACAACAATGAACCTACGAGCCATGGAGAAGCGATGGTGGGCCCGGATTCCGATAAATGGCTCGAGGCCATAAAATCCGAGGTAGGATCCATGTATGAAAACAAAGTGTAGACTTTGGAAGAACTACTTGATGGTCGTAAGGCTGTTGAGTACAGATGGATTTTAAAAGGAAGACGGACAATGATGGCAAGTATCACCATTAAGAAAGCTCGACTTGTCGTTAAGATGTTTCCTGACAAGTTCAAGGAGTTGACTACGATGAGACTTTCTCACCCGTAGCGATGCTAAGAGTCTGTTGGAATTATATTAGCGATTACTGCATTATTTATGAAATCTTGCAGATAGGATGTCAAAACATTGTTTCCTCGATGATTTTCTTGAGGAAAGGTTGTATGTGATACAACCGGAAGGTTTTGTCAATCCTAAAAGATGCTAATAAGTAAGCAAAGCGCCAGCTATCCTTCTAAGGACTGGAGTAAGCATCTCGGAGTTGGAATGTATGCTTTGATGAGATGATCAAAGATATTGGTGTATACAAAGTTTATGAGAAACTTGTATTTCCAAAGAAGTGAGTGGGAGCACTATAGAATTTCTGATGAGTATATGTTGTTGACATATTGTTGATCAGAATGACGTAGAATTTCTGGAAAGCATATATGGTTATTTGGAAAGTGTTTTTCAATGGAAAGCCTGGATTAAGCTACTTGAACATTGAACATCAAGATCTATAAGGATAGATCAAAATGCTTAATGGTACTTTCAAATGAGCACATACCTTGACATGATCTTGAAGGTGTTCAAGATGGATCAGTCAAAGAAGGAGTTCTTGCCTGAGTTGTAAGGTATGAAGTTAAGACTTAAAGCTCGACCACGGCAGAATAGAGAGAAAGGACGAAGGTCATCCCCTATGCTTAAGACATAGGCTCTACAGTATGCTATGCTGTGTACCGCACCTGAAGTGTGCCTTGCCATGAGTCAGTCAAGGGGTACAAGAGTGATCCAAGAATGGATCACAGGACAACGGTCAAAGTTATCTTTAGTAACTAGTGGACTAAGGAATTTTCTCGATTATGGAGGTGGTAAAAGAGTTCGTCGTAAAGGGTTACGCCGATGCAAACTTTGACACTAATCCAGATTATTCTGAGTAGTAAACTGGATTCGTATAGTAGAACAGTTATTTGGAATAGCTCCAAATAGAGCGTGATAGCTGCATCTAGGAGATGACATAGAGATTTGTAAAGCACACACGGATCTGAAAGGTTCAGACCCGTTGACTATAACCTCTCTCACAAGCATAACATGATCAAACCCAGAACTCATCGAGTGTCAATCACATGGTAAATGTGAACTAGATTATTGACTCTAGTAAACTCTTTGGGTGTTAGTCACATGGGGATGTGACCTTGAGTGTTAATCACATATTGATGTGAACTAGATTATTGATTCTAGTGCAAGTGGGAGACTGTTGGAAATATGCCCTAGAGGCAATAATAAATTGATTATTATTATATTTCCTTGTTCATGATAATCGTTTATTATCCATGCTAGAATTGTATTGATAGGAAACTCAGATACATGTGTGGATACATAGACAACACCATGTCCCTAGTGAGCCTCTAGTTGACTAGCTCATTGATCAATAGATGGTTACGGTTTCCTGACCATGGACATTGGATGCCGTTGATAACGGGATCACATCATTAGGAGAATGATGTGATGGACAAGACCCAATCCTAAGCATAGCACTGGATCGTGTAGTTCGTATGCTAAAGCTTTTCTAATGTCAAGTATCATTTCCTTAGACCATGAGATTGTGCAACTCCCGGATACCGTAGGAGTGCTTTGGGTGTGCCAAACGTCACAACGTAACTGGGTGGCTATAAAGGTACACTACAGGTATCTCCGAAAGTGTCTGTTGGGTTGGCATGAATCGAGACTGGGATTTGTCACTCCGTGTGACGGAGAGGTATCTCTGGGCCCACTCAGTAGGACATCATCATAATGTGCACAATGTGATCAAGGAGTTGATCACGGGATGATGTGTTACGGAACGAGTAAAGAGACTTGCCGGTAACGAGATTGAACAAGGTATCGGGATACCGACGAACGAATCTCGGGCAAGTATCGTACCGATAGACAAAGGGAATTGTATACGGGATTGATTAAGTCCTTGACATCATGGTTCATCCGATGAGATCATCGTGGGACATGTGGGAGCCAACATGGGTATCCAGATCCCGCTGTTGGTTATTGACCGGAGAACGTCTTGGTCATGTCTGCATGTCTCCCGAACCCGTAGGGTCTACACACTTAAGGTTCGATGACGCTAGGGTTATAAAGGAAGTTTGTATGTGGTTACCGAATGTTGTTCGGAGTCCCAGATGAGATCCCGGATGTCACGAGGAGTTCCGTAATGGTCCGGAGGTAAAGATTTATATATGGGAAGTCCTGTTTTGGTCACCGGACAAGTTTCGGGGTCACCGGTATTGTACCGGGACCACCGGAAGGGTCCCGGGGGTCCACCGGGTGGGGCCACCTGCCCCGGGGGGCCACATGGGCTGTAGGGGTATGCACCTTGGGCTATATGGGCCAAGGGCACCAGCCCCAAGAGGCCCATGCGCCAAAGGATAAGGAAAGGAAGAGTCCTAAAGGGGGAAGGCACCTCCGAGGTGCCTTGGGGAGGAGGGACTCCTCCCTAGCCGCACCCTTCCTTGGAGGAAGGGCCAAGGCTGCGCCCCCCCTCTCCCTTGCCCCTATATATATGTGGGGGTGGGATGGCAGCCATACCAATGTTTTTGGTGCAGCCCTCCCCCTCTCCCAAGTCCTTCCTCCTCTCCCGCAGTGCTTGGCGAAGCCCTGCAGGATTGCCACACTCCTCCACCACCACCACGCCGTTGTGCTGCTGCTGGATGGAGTCTTCCTCAACCTCTCCCTCTCTCCTTGCTGGATCAAGGCGTGGGAGACGTCACCGGGCTGTACATGTGTTGAATGCGGAGGTGCCGTCCGTTCGGCACTAGGATCTCTGGTGATTGGATCACGATGAGTACGACTCCATCAACCCCATTATCTTGAACGCTTCCGCGCGCGATCTACAAGGGTATGTAGATCCACTCCTCCCTCGTTGATAGATGACTCCATAGATAGATCTTGGTGACACGTAAGAAAATTTTGAATTTCTGCTACGTTCCCCAACACACCAATCGGCTTAAGGTCAGGAATAAAGTCAATAGAAAACTCAATGACCTCCTTAGTTTCATGGCCCTTGAAGATGCTTCCTTCTGGCCTAGCACGGTTATGAACATATTTCTTTAAGACTCCCATGAACCTCTCAAAGGGGAACATATTATGTAGAAATACAGGACCCAAAACATTAATCTTCGCATAGGTGAACTAGGACGTGCGTCATGATGTTGAAGAAGGATGGTGGGAACACCAACTCGAAACTGACAAGACATTGCACCAAATCATTCTCTAACCTTGGTATGATTTCTGGATCGATTACCTTCTGAGAGATTGCATTGAGGAATGCACATAGCTTCACAATGGCTAATCGAACGTTTTCCGGTATAAGCCCCCTCAATGCAATCGAAAGCGGTTGCGTCATAATCACGTGGCAGTCATGAGACTTTAGGTTCTGGAACTTTTTCTCTGCCATGTTTATTATTCCCTTTATATTCAATGAGAAGCCAGACGGTACCTTAATACTGAGCAGGCATTCAAAGAAGATTTCCTTCTCTTCTTTGGTAAGAGCGTAGCTTGCATGACCTTGATGTATGCCGTCTTTTCCGTGCATACGTTGCTGGTCCTCCCGTGCCTCAGGTGTATCTTTTGTCTTCCCATACATGCCCAATAAGCCAAGCAGGGTCACACAAAGATTCTTCGTCACGTGCATCACGTCGATTGCGGAGCGGACCTCTAAGTCTTTCCAATAGGGCAGGTCCCAAAATATAGATTTCTTCTTCCACATGGGTGCGCGTCCGTCAGCGTCATTCGGAACAGGTTGTCCACCAGGACCCTTTCCAAAGACCACCTTCAAATCCTTGACCATATCATATACATCAGCACCAGTACGGTGGCGAGGCTTCGTCCGGTGATCCTCCTCGCCTTTGAAATGCTTGCCTTTCTTTCTTACGGGATGCCTGCTCGGAAGAAATCGACGATGTCCCAGGTATACATTCTTCTTACAATTAGCCAAATATATACTGTCGGTATCGTCCAAACAGTGCGTGCATGCGTGGTATCCCTTGTTTGTCTGTCCTGAAAGGTTACTGAGAGCAGGACAATCATTGATGGTCGCGAACAGCAACGCCTTTAGGTCAAATTCTTCCCCCATGTGCTCATCCCATGCACGTACATCTGTTCCATTCCACAGTTGTAAGAGTTCTTCAGCTAATGGCCTTAGGTACACATCAATGTCGTTGCTGGGTTGCTTAGGGCCTTGGATGAGCACTGGCATCATAATGAACTTCCGCTTCATGCACAACCAAGGAGGAAGGTTATACAAACATAGAGTCACAGGTCAGGTGCTATGGTTGCTGCTCTTCTCCCCAAAAGGATTAATGCCATCTATGCTTAGACCAAACCATACGTTCCTTGCGTCATCTGGAAACTCCTTCCCGTACTTTCTTTCGATTTTTCTCCACTGCGACCCGTCAGCGGGTACTCTCAACTTTCCGTCTTTCTTATGGTCTTCTCTGTACCATCGCATCGCCTTGGCATGCTCTTTGTTTGGAACAAACATTTCAACCATGGTATTATAGGAGCATACCACATCACCTTGGCAGGAATCTTCTTCCTGGGGCGCTCGCCCTTGACATCACCAGGGTCATCGCGGCTGATCTTATAGTGCAATGCACCGCATACCGGGCAAGCATTCAAATCCTCGTACTCACCGCGGTAGAGGATGCAATCATTAGGGCATGCATGTATCTTCTGCACCTCTAACCCTAGATGGCAGATAGCCTTCTTTGCTTCGTACGTACTCTCGGGCAATTCGTTGTCCCTTGGAAGCATATTCTTTATCATTACCAGCAACTTTCCAAATCCCTTGTCAGATACACCATTTTCTGCCTTCCATTGTAGCAATTCCAGTGTGGTGCCCAACTTTTTCTTGTCACCTACGCAATTCGGGTACAATAATTTTTTGTGATCCTCTAACATGCGCTGCAACTTCTTCTTCTCCAAATCACTTGCGCAGTTTCTCTTTGCATCAGCAATGGCCCGACCTAGATCATCAACGGGCTCATACGATGCCTCTTCTTCAGCTTCTTCCTGCATTGCCGGCTCAGCTTCTTCCCGCATTACCGGCTCAGCTTCTTCCCTCATTGTTGTATCATCGTATATAGGGAACCCATGGCCAGGATAGTTGTCGTCGTCCTCTTCTTCTTCATTGTCTTCCATCATAATCCCTCTTTCTCCATGCTTGGTCCAAACATTATAGTGGGGCATGAAACCGGACTCAAACAGGTGGACGTGAATGGTTCTTGACGTAGAGTAATTGTGACCATTCTTACAGCCAGCACATGGACAAGGCATGAAACCATCCGCCCGCTTGTTTGCCTCAGCCACAAGCAAAAAAGTACGCACGCCATTAATGAACTCGGGAGAGCATCGGTCATCGTACATCCATTGCCGGCTCATCTTCAATACACAGCACCGAAAACACCAAATTAATACAATACATAAAGTTCATACATAAAGATCATACAACACTTAAATGCAACAAACAAATAACTCTCTAGCTAAAGAATTTAAATGCAACAACAAATGCGATCAAGATCGCAACTAAGGTAACAATTGATCCAACAGCATAATGATACCAAGCCTCACTATGAATGTCATATTTTCTAATCTTTCTAATCTTCAAGCGCATTTTCTCCATCTTAATCTTGTGATCATCGACGACATCGGCAACATGCAACTCCAATTCCATCTTCTCCCCCTCAATTCTTTTCAATTTTTCCTTCAAATCCTCGTTTTCTCTTTCAACTAAATTTAACCTCTCGACAATAGGGTCGGTTGGAATTTCCGGTTCAACTACCTCCTACATACAAATATCTATGTCAACCTGATGGGCATAATTTGTCATAAACACGAAATGCAATGAATAATTTTAAAAGAGAATATACCACATCCGAATCATAACCCGGACGAGGGCCGACGGGGACGGATATCAAAACCATGGCACTATGTATACCAAACAACATATGGGTAAGATAATTATACGAGTAACTATATATCCAAATCACACAAACATCAATATTTTATATAAAACTTCATGAACAAGAGGCTCACCACAAGGTGGTGATGGCGACGGGACATTGTGGGCGATCGACGGTGGTTACGACGGAGATTTTGAAGGCGCTAAGTAAACCATACCTACATATGCAAACTAAGTGTTATTTTTGACCTCAAATTGCATATAAATCAAATACTAGCACATATATATAATTCCTCCCAAATTACTAAACTAAAAAATCAATCACTATATAAAGCATTGCACGAGCTAATCTAGCAATGAGAGATGAAAGGACAAAGTTGCTAACCTTTGTGATCATTTGAATGGATGGGGGCCTTCAAATCTTGACAAATTTTGGGCAAAATGTGTGATGAGCTTGAGAGGAAGAGGGAAAAGAACAGAGAGGAGAAGGGAAAGGGGAAGAACAGAGCGAGCTCGGGTGGACGAAAGGTCTATGTAGGACGACCTTTAGTACCGGTTCGTGATACGACCCGGTACTAAAGGTGCTGGAGGGGCCCCAGACTGACAACATCCTACCACCACTCACTTTAGTACCGGTTCGTGGCACGAACCGATGCTAAAGGTTTGCCACGGACCGGTACTAATGAGAGCGTCCGGCTAGCCGTTGGAACCGGCACTAATGCACACATTAGTGTCGGCGCAAATTCAAACCGGCACTAATGTGCTTCACATTTGACCTTTTTTCTACTAGTGTCAAAATAGAATTTGGACGGCAGACAGATTGGAGAAGCTAGCACGGATGGCCAAACTGTGGCCTTTGTACACTTTGCAAGCAGGAGCAAGAGTCTGTTGACCACCTTTTCTACAAATGCCGCTTCTCTATCCGCCTATGGGGATTAGTCAAGGACCGGCTGCAACTGGTGAGCATTGATACTTCCTCATGGCACCTCTCAGGCAACATCGAAGAGTGGTGGGTGGGCCTCTCCGACACATCTATCCCCAACAAGAAGGCGATGGCCTCACTCACCATGCCAGTTGCCTGGACCATTTGGAACGAGAGGAATGTGCGAGTGTTCCGTCAGAAGAGTGCTCCGCCGACGGTTCTACTCGCCAACATTAAGAAGGAGGCCACGCTTTGGGTATCAACGGGTGCAAGAAAGTTGGGATACTTGATGACGCGAGAGTAGTCGGTCACCTTTATTTCGAGTGTTGCGACGCTGTCAGTGTTGTAACACGAACATAAACTCTATCCCTCTTATTTAATGAGTGAGGCAAATCTTTTGCCTCTCTTCAAAAAAAAAAATCTGCACCTACTCATGGCTTCTTGCCCCCCTGCACAGATTCGTCACGGCGCGTCGCCTCACCCACCCGCCGAATCGCCATCGAAGCGTCCATGTTGCCATGGCCTATTCGCCTAATAGTTGGATAATTTATGAAAAAAGTACGGCAAGTCGCTACCATCAAGTCCAAGTGTGTACCTATATGACTTCCTTCTAATTTTTCTGTAGGTCTAGAGCTTCTAGTTTCAAGGATGGTACAATTAAGATTGAATTACTGTGATTTGCTAGTGTTGGTAAGGAGTAGAATCGAGTCCAAGTGGTTCTCATTTATGTGGATCATTACTTGGCCTTTGAATACACAACTCAGAACAACACAATGTAACTAAGTACATCTTCATAATTATAAATTCAACAAATATGTTTTATCTTTTGTTTCGATGCTAGCATGTTCAAACTTAAATAGTGTAGCCTTAGCTGATTAAACGTGTGTTCATAATTTTTATGCTTTATTGTTCAACTTGGGCGAAAGATTTCATATAATCAACTACAAATTCAAGTAGAGCACTATTTTTATAAGGATATTTACTACTTGTTATCTAGAATTGTTGAGTATGTTAGTTTTACATGCATAACATAGCTTGGCGTCCACACATGTATTTTAGGCGTGGACATCGGGACATTTTCGTCCTAGGTCCGCCCCCTAATAGTCCTATATCCACCATTCAACCATTAGCAGCCAACTCATAAATCAATCTAGAACGACCGAACCGACTAGAACAGTCTTCCGTGTTCCAGATCACCTGCCTGTCTGCTAGTCATCTTAGGCCCGGCGGGTTCATCTAACCCGCTCATCACACGATTAATCATAGCTCTAATCGCCAAGCATAAACTATCGATAAATCTAGTGCTAAGATTTGTTCAGCTGCCCATGTCGCCGTCTTGCACTAGATCATTATTTGGTTTATTAGGTGCAGAGTCGTTCTCCAACCAAATGCATCGTCATCGTGCCACTGATTAATTAATCAGTCAGTATAATTAAGCACGGATGCCCTCTATGATCGGCCTTTTACACGCCACCAGGGCAAAGACGCGCCAGGAAGCAAAATTTCAATCTGCTGCCCTCGTAATTAATTAGCTGATGCATGCATGCATCAAGCTTCAGAAAAGCCACGACCTTTTGCTTAACTTCGGGCACTCAGACCAAAAGGAGAGTTCATGGGAAATGTCACGAAAAGCCACGACGATTCTTGTATCCTTCATACACTGAGCTCGGAAAGCGACACCCCGTGAAATAGTGTCTCATCGAATCTTCTTCTCATCTTTTTTCGGGAGGTTTTGTGATAAGAATTTATTAAAGCAGACAAGAGGATGAGAGCGAAAGCAACATCCACGACGCGACGTGTGGGACGGAAAGTCATGAGCGGACGTGTTCTTCTCGTTCCTCACCGTCATATAACGTCGGCGCATATCATACGGACGTCGCGCCGTGGTGGGGATGACAAGTAGGTGCCGGTGCCTATTTTTCACACGGTCGTCCCGCTTTTTTTAATTTAAATAATTGATTGCATTTGAATTTTCAAGGGTAACATCAGATAATGGGACTGGCTACTTGTGTGCTGCTTGCAAGAAAATTGCTTTAGTTCATTCCTTTGTCGACGGCTTCCTTATGCTCCATCGTCAATCCACGATATCTTCGCTGGCCACAAGTACTCATGTCCGGTGTTGTTGTCGTACTGTCTCGCCTACCACATCCTTGGCAGGCGCTTAGGCCATCAGTCTTACCCTCTAAAGACCCCTACTCTGGTGCCGGCGACCCTCCTCTCCCTCCCCACGCCCGCAGATGTCAACCCTTCGCCTCGCCTCCAACAACAACACCGATGCCATACATCTCCTTTGCAAGCGCCTTTCTTTTCTCCTTCCATCTTCTCGTGCCTTCTAATCTTAACTATCGATTAGTTATCTTAGATCGACATCGTACATGGGGTGCATGTGTCCATGGCTCTAGCAGGCCTTCTAGATACCCCACATCAACTAGTGGAAAATTCATTTTTTTTCATGAATGAGTCTAAGTATCCTTACTAAATTATATTCGCACCACTCTACTCTTATCCACGATGTCAAGCCGTGTTTTTGGGCTCAGAACACAAACTCAATTTAACATAATAAAATTAAATCATGTAAATTCAAGAAATTGGGTCAAATATTTCCAGTCGTAAAATATCTTGTTGCAAAGCTATAATATAGTATAAATACGATTATATACAAGACAAAATTCGAAACCACATCCCCGCAAAGAAAAAATAAAATAAAATCAAAAGCATATCCTCATCCCGTGCGTGCCGGCGAAGGAAAGATCATGACTCACGCGGTGAGTGCCCACTGCACCAACGGCGTCCAACTCCAACGGCCACCAACCAGCCAAACCCCCAACGGCAGCAAACGGCGTCACACCCCCAACGACTCCGCGACCGCCTCTCCCTCCTCCGCCTATCCGCTCCGTCCTCCACACGTCAGGCGTGGCGTGTCTCCTCTTCCTTCTCTCCCGTCCCGTCCGAGCCTGCTATAAATTCCCCGCCCCCTCCCGTCTTCTCTCCACACATCCGATCCAATCCAGCCCCCCTCCGATCTCGCCGAGAAATCTCCTCCGATCGAAGCGAAGCCAAGGCTCTCTCGTCCCCCTCCTCAAGGTATGGATGCGAGCCCTCCGTTTTCTCCTCCCCCCTATCGTCATGTGCGCGCCCTGGGATTGTCCCTAGGAGTAGGACTACCTTGACCTTGATCAATTGTTGTTGGTTCCCCTCGATTCCTGTTAGTAGTTTGGATTGGATTGAGTAGATCTGCGGGCCGAGTCTGTTATCGTCGACTGATTCCTGCCGGTTTGGTTAGTCGAGGTTGATTGGACTCGATTGTAGATTGTTCTCTCTCGATTGTTGATTAGATGTGTCGATTGGGATGCGGTTGCTGTTGGTTTGGACTATATCTATTCCCCTAAAAGAAGTAATTATGCCTGCTGGTTGTTGATAGATCGTCATAGTGCTCTTGTATGCCTGCAATTTGCTGGTAACCTTGTTGCTTGCTGTTAGCCTTGTACTAGTTGCTTGTAGCTGTGCATCGATTCTACTCTGAAAAAATAATACGAGTCTGATATTATCGTTGACCTGTTACCTTCGCATTGCTCCCGCGAGGCTAAGAGCCTAAGATTGCTTGTAGATCTGCTAATATATTTCTGTCGAGTTATACTAAAATTTAGCACTGCATGCTCTGAAATCCATTAGCTTAGTCTAGGGGATTCTTTGTACTGTGGCCTGGTTTATCTATAGTTTGACGCACTGCAGATTTCCATTATTCTTGTGGTTTCGGCCCTGTAGCTGCTTGTTTAGTCTTTTGATTCAACTCTTAAATACATGTGGGTTTGAAGAAGATATTACTGTTAATACGGCCATGACTTGGCCAGCTTGTTCTGTTTAACTGATTAATATATACTGCCCATGAGGCTAGAGATTTCGCTGATGAATCTGCTAATATATTTGTGATATAGGTTCTTCCGAAAGTTAGCACTGTCAATCATTTGATTAGCTTATTCTAAGGGATTCCTTAGTTACAATTCCATCTCTGTTGTATCATCTCATGTATTGTTTGATCTCCTACAGATTTCTCTGTACCGTTTATAACTCTGGTTCTGTGTGCTTTGTTATTTACAGATGCAGATCTTTGTGAAGACCCTCACCGGCAAGACCATCACCCTTGAGGTCGAGTCCTCCGACACCATCGACAACGTCAAGGCTAAGATCCAGGACAAGGAGGGCATCCCTCCGGACCAGCAGCGCTTGATCTTCGCTGGCAAGCAGCTCGAGGATGGCCGCACCCTGGCAGACTACAACATCCAGAAGGAGTCCACCCTTCACCTGGTGCTCAGGCTCCGTGGTGGCATGCAGATATTTGTGAAGACACTCACCGGCAAGACCATCACCCTGGAGGTTGAGTCCTCGGACACCATCGACAACGTCAAGGCTAAGATCCAGGACAAGGAGGGCATCCCTCCGGACCAGCAGCGTCTCATCTTTGCTGGCAAGCAGCTCGAGGATGGCCGCACCCTTGCTGACTACAACATCCAGAAGGAGTCCACCCTCCACCTGGTGCTCAGGCTCCGTGGTGGCATGCAGATATTTGTGAAGACCCTCACCGGCAAGACCATCACCCTGGAGGTTGAGTCCTCGGACACCATCGACAACGTCAAGGCTAAGATCCAGGACAAGGAGGGCATCCCTCCGGACCAGCAGCGCTTGATCTTTGCTGGCAAGCAGCTCGAGGATGGCCGCACCCTGGCAGACTACAACATCCAGAAGGAGTCCACCCTTCACCTGGTGCTCAGGCTCCGTGGTGGCATGCAGATATTTGTGAAGACCCTCACCGGCAAGACCATCACCCTCGAGGTTGAGTCCTCGGACACCATTGATAATGTGAAGGCCAAGATCCAGGACAAGGAGGGTATCCCACCGGACCAGCAGCGTCTCATCTTCGCTGGCAAGCAGCTTGAGGATGGCCGCACCCTTGCAGACTACAACATCCAGAAGGAGTCCACCCTTCACTTGGTGCTCAGGCTCCGTGGTGGTATGCAGATCTTCGTCAAGACCCTCACTGGCAAGACCATCACCCTTGAGGTTGAGTCCTCGGACACCATCGACAACGTTAAGGCCAAGATCCAGGACAAGGAGGGCATTCCCCCGGACCAACAGCGTCTTATCTTCGCTGGCAAGCAGCTTGAGGATGGCCGCACCCTTGCGGATTACAACATCCAGAAGGAATCCACCCTCCACCTTGTCCTCCGCCTTCGTGGTGGCATGCAAATCTTTGTCAAGACCCTCACTGGCAAGACCATCACCCTGGAGGTTGAGTCCTCAGACACCATTGACAATGTGAAGGCCAAGATCCAGGACAAGGAGGGCATTCCCCCGGACCAGCAGCGTCTCATCTTCGCCGGCAAGCAGCTTGAGGATGGCCGCACCCTTGCGGACTACAACATCCAGAAGGAGTCCACCCTTCACTTGGTGCTCCGTCTGCGTGGTGGCCAGTAAGCTCCTGGCGATGGAGCTCTGCTTCTGTCTTCGGTGTCCTTCAATGGAGTCTCGTCTTGTGCCTATCATTGCCTGATTTGTCTTTGTTTCTGTACCGTACTGTGATGCAGTGTCATCGTTTGTATCTTAGAACTTCTGCTCGTGTGCAGCAGCTTTGGTGAACTATGAATAAGTGAGCCCTAAATTCGATCCATGATCCATGATGTTTGCTGTTGTGTTGTACTGTGGTTTCTTCCGATCTTTCTTAGCATTTTACCCACATATTTTCTAATTGCTCACTGGTAAAAATTGATTACCTCTATGCTCTATCCTTCTGATATGTGTGTACTTCTGTAGAATCCATTTGATACTTAAATTTTCTTTGAAGATACGTGGAGTCCTGTGTGCTGCACAGTCGTGTTCATACGGCTGGTCTTCTTGTGTTGGCCGCATGCTGAGCCGTGCGGCTCTCTTCAGATGTCCTCATCCACTCATCTTCCGCAGCCCATGGTATAACGCCCTCTCGTGGAAGCGCTGTTGTTGCAGAGTGCCGTGTCCGACAACCTTCAGCCAAAGACGTTGCTGCTGTAGTGAACATGTGGTGCTGCAACTTGGGGCGTCCGGTGCTGTGAGGGCAGATGTTCGCAGTCGTTGTTGTGTCATCACAGGTGTTCTGGAGTTGCCCTACGGACACGAGTTGAAGTTTCAACAAGATTCTTGTTACAATTGCAACAAGTCAAACAGAGAATAGGATCGCAAGACCAGACTGCTCGTGACCCGGTGCTGATCTTTTCCGATGATCAGCCAGCCGATGCGTAGGCCGCGCTAAAAAGATAATGTTCACATGATAGTTCCGTTGTTGTCTGAAGTTCCAAGTATTGGTGTGTAGTATTTCGGACAATGTAATTTTTCACAAAGTGCAAAACTTCCAAGGTACATCATATTTATGAAAAAAATCAGGGCTATGCAAACGTGTAAAACTTGCATTGCACAACCCATATGTCACTGTTAACTATATATCCCTGATCTACCACATTTGCTACCTCTCTCTTGATGCACCATCGCTCCCTCTCTACTGATACCTTCCATTCCTGTCGGGGGTTGGGTGCGACATATGCCAAATGATGGCTTATCATGGTGGGAGCGAGTAGAACGTCGCCGGTGCCTGGAAACGGGATAAGCGAAGGCATGCACGCCGGCGAATCTTACCCAGCTTCAGGGCTCTCCGTGGAGATAACACCCCTACTGCCGCTCTGCGGGGTCTCCGCATGATCACTATGGCAAAAGTGTGTACACGGTTGCTCCTTGAGCTGTTTCCTGGAGGTAGGAGAAGGCAAGACTAGCTTTCTCCTTCCTATATGATCTGGTCTAGTGCTAATGGATTCGAACCCTTTGCATGGGTGCCCTGGGGGTTTATATAGGCCTACCCCCAGGGGTACAATGGTAATCCGGCCGGACGCGGGCCCAGCCGTCAGTCTCTCTGGCCGCCGTCTTATCCGCCGACTCCTGGGGCCCGCCGACTGGTGGGCCCCGCTGACCGGCTCGGTACAGAGCCGACAGGCCGCGTCCGCCGCGGGCGGGTCTTGCCGGCTGCAGATTACTGTAGCCGTGCTTCTAATGACGCGGGCTCGGTCATGGGGTCATGGCAACAGCTCCGCCGTCTGGCGGGCGATCACTGTTGCCACTCCCTGTCGCGTCTGGTTAATGGCGCATGGGGCCCGTGGGAGGGGCTGGCCGACTCCTGGGGGCCGACTGGTGGCGCTCTCGCCGTCTTCTGTACGCCCGCCGACTAGTGGGACCCGTCGTCCCTGGGTCGTACCGGCAGACCGTCGTGGGCACAGGACTCCGCCCACTGGGGTTGACGTCAGGGCCGACATGGCAACAGTGCTGCGCCGGGCGGAGATCTCCGCGGGTACGGCGTACTGTGGCCACGCCTGCCCTTGGAAAAGGACGGGAATGGACCTTACTGTGGCCACTCCCCGTCCCGTCCCTCTTTATGAGGGCATGGGGGTTGTTGGCGTCGCGGGCCGACTCCCCATGGCCGGCTTCTCTGGAAGTCGCCAGTTAGGAGTCGGCTCATCCTGAAGTCGTCCCCGGGACTCGGCCGCGAGTGGGTAGTCGGCTGCCTCGCCGCCGACTCTCAGAAGGCGGCTCTTCGTCCTGGGGTCTTGAGGGGCGTAGCCTGCCCCGATGTCTTGAAAGGTTCTGGGCCTGGGTTAGCCTACCCGTGGCCCATTGCTCCGACAATTCCTATCTAGTGGCTGGTTGACGAGATAGTGAGTGAAAAAGACAAAAGTGGCTGGTTGACGAGATAGTGAGTGAAAAAGACAAAAGTGGCTGGTTGACGAGATAGTGAGTGAAAAAGACAAAAGGAAGATGAATTAATCAACCAATGCTTGTTAATATCTGAGGAAGATGTTGGGAACACTAGGAAGGTAAGAGAGGCTGTATAAATATGCATATTTGTGATAAAGGTGAGACATTTGATGGCATGGAGAATTTGAGACCACAGATCACGTGCAATGTTAGGTACAAAGAGTTAATCGTGTTGAAGGTTAAAAATAATAAGAGTTAAAATTACACATGTGTATATATCCATGTTGTAAGGAGACGAGGACCCAATATGATTCATGAAGGAAATATGCCCTAGAGGCAATAATAAAGTTATTATTTATTTCCTTATTTTATGATAAATGTTTATTATTCATGTGAGAATTGTATTAACCGGAAACATAATACATGTGTGAATACATAGACAAACATAGTGTCACTAGTGTGCCTCTACTTGACTAGCTCATTGATCAAAGATGGTTAAGTTTCCTAAACCATAGACATGAGTTGTCATTTGATCAATAGGATCACATCATTAGGAGAATGATGTCATTGACTTGACCCATTCCGTTATCTTAGCACTTGATCGTTTTTGTTTACTGCTATTGCTTTCTTCATGACTTATACATGTTCTTATGACTACGAGATTATGCAACTCCCGAATACCAGAGGAACACTTTGTGTGCTATCAAACGTCACGACGTAACTGAGTGATTATAAAGGTGCTCTACAAGTGTCTTCGATGGTACTTGTTGAGTTGGCATAGATCAAGATTAGGATTTGTCACTCCGATTGTCGGAGAGGTATCTCTGGGCCCTCTCGCTATTACACATCACTATAAGCCTTGCAAGCAATACAACTAATGAGTTAGTTGCGGGATAGTGCATTACGGAACGAGTAAAGAGACTTGCCGGTAATGAGATTGAACTAGGTATTGGGATATCGACGATCGAATCTCGGGCAAGTAACATACCGATGACAAAGAGAACAACGTATACTGTTATGCGGTTTGACCGATAAAGATCTTAGTAGAATATGTAGGAACCAATATGAGCATCCAGGTTCCGCTATTGGTTATTGACCGGAGACATGTCTCGGTCATGTCTACATAGTTCTCGAACCCGTAGGGTCCGCACGCTTAAAGTTCTGTGACGATCGGTTTTATGAGTTTATATGTTTTGATGTACCGAAGGTAGTTTGGAGTCCCGGATATGATCACGGACATGACGAGGAGTCTCGAAATGGTCGAGACATAAAGATTGATATATTGGAAGCCTACATTTGGACATCGAAAGAGCTCCGGGTAAAATCGGGATTTTACCGGAGTACCAGAGGGGTTACCGGACCCCCCGGGGGCTAATGGGCCTTGTTGGGCCATAAGGGAAAGAGAGAGGGGCCGGCCTAGGGCAGGCAGCGCGCCCCCTCCCTCTGGTATGAATTGGACTAGGGGGGGAGGGCAACCCCCTTTCTTTCTCTTTCTTCCCCTTCCTTTCCCCCTCCTAGTAGGAGTAGGAAAGGAAGGAATCCTACTCCTACTAGGAGGAGGATTCCTCCTCCTGGCGCACCAACAAGGGCCGTCTGGCCTCCCCCTTGCTCCTTTATATACAGGGGCAGGGGGGCACCTCTAGACACACAAGTTGATCACAAAGATCTCTCCCAGCCGTGTGCGGTGCCCCCTCCATCATAATTCACCTCGGTCATACTATATCGGTGTTTAGGCGAAGCCCTGCTGCGGTAGCTTCATTAATATCGTCACCACGCCGTCGTGCTGACGAAACTATTCCCCAAGCTCTACTGGATCGTGAGTTCGTGGGACGTCACCGAGCTGAATGTGTGCTGAACGCGGAGGTGCCGTACATTCAGTACTGAGGATCGGTCGATCGTGAAGACGTACGACTACATCAACCGCGTTGTCATAACGCTTCCGCTTAACGGTCTACAAGGGTACGTGGACGACACTCTCCCCTCTCGTTGCTATGCATCACCATGATCCTGCGTGTGCATAGGAATTTTTTTGAAATTACTACGTCCCCCAACAGTGTCATCCGAGCCTGGTTTTATGCATAGATGTTATATGCACGAGTAGAACACAAGTGAGTTGTGGGCGATACAAGTCATACTGCTTACCAGCATATCATACTTTGGTTCGGCGGTATTGTTGGATGAAGCGGCCCGGACCGACATTACGCGTACGCTTACGCGAGACTGGTTCTACCGACGTGCTTTGTACATAGGTGGCTGGCGGGTGTCAGTTTCTCCAACTTTAGTTGAACCAAGTGTGGCTACGCCCAGTCCTTAAGAAGGTTAAAACATCACTAACTTGACGAACCATCATTGTGGTTTTGATGCGTAGGTAAGTACGGTTCTTGCTCAGCCCGTAGTAGCCACGTAAAACTTGCAACAACAAAATAGAGGACGTCTAACTTGTTTTTGTAGGGCATGTTGTGATGTGTGATACGTCTCCAACGTATCTATAATTTTTGATTGTTCCATGCTAGATTATATTCTGTTTTAGACATTATTTAGCTATATTATTTTTGGGACTAACCTATTAACCGGAGGCCCGGCCTAGAGTTGCTGTTTTTTGCCTATTTCAGAGTTTCGCAGAAAAAGAATATCAAACAGAGTCCAAGCGGAATGAAACCTTCGGGAACATGATTTTTGGAACGAACGGGATCCAGAGGACTTGGACCCTACGTCAAGAAAGCAACCAGGAAGGCACGAAGTAGGGGGCGCGCCTACCCCCCAGGCGCGCCCTCCACCCTCGTGGGGCCCACGTTGCTCCACCGACGTACTTCTTCCTCCTATATATACCTACGTACCCCCAAACTACCAGATACGGAGCCAAAACCCTAATTCCACTGCCGCAATCTTATGTACCCGTGAGATCCCATCTTGGGGCCTTTTCCGGAGCTCCGCCGGAGGGGGCATCGATCACGGAGGGCTTCTACATCAACACCATAGCCTCTCCAATGATGTGTGAGTAGTTTACCTTAGACCTTCGGGTCCATAGTTATTAGCTAGATGGCTTCTTCTCTCTTTTTGGATCTCAATACAATGTTCTCCCCCTCTCTTGTGGAGATCTATTCGATGTAATCTTCTTTTGTGGTGTGTTTGTTGAGATCGATGAATTGTGGGTTTATGATCAAGTTTATATATGAACAATATTTGTATCTTCTCTGAATTCTTTTATGTATGATTGGTTATCTTTGCAAGTCTCTTCGAATTATCAGTTTGGTTAGACCTACTAGATTGATCTTTCTTGCAATGGGAGAAGTGCTTAGCTTTGGGTTCAATCTTGCGGTGTCCTTTCCCAGTGACAGTAGGGGCAGCAAGGCACGTATTGTATTGTTCCCATTGAGGATAACAAGATGGGGTTTATATCATATTGCATGAGTTTATCCCTCTACATCATGTCATCTTGCTTAAAGCATTACTCTGTTCTTTTGAACTTAATACTCTAGATGCATGCTGGATAGCGGTCGATGTGTGGAGTAATAGTAGTAGATGCAGGCAGGAGTCGGTCTACTTGTCTCGGACGTGATTCCTATATACATGATCATACCTAGATATTCTCATAACTATGCTCAATTCTGTCAATTGCTCAACAGTAATTTGTTTACCCACCGTAATACTTATGCTCTCGAGAGAAGCCACTAGTGAAACCTATGGCCCCGGGTCTATTTTCTATCATATTAATCTTCCATCAACAAGCTATTTCTTTTGCCATTTTTATTTTGCTTTATTTACTTTGCATCTTTATCATAAAAATACCAAAAATATTATCTTATCATATCTATGAGATCTCACTTTTGTAAGTGACCTTGAAGGGATTGACAACCCCTTTATTGCATTGGTTGCGAGGATTTTATTTTTATGTGTAGGTGCGAGGGACTCGTGCGTGTCCTCCTACTGGATTGATACCTTGGTTCTCAAAAACTAAGGAAAATACTTACGCTACTTTGCTGCATCACCCTTTCCTCTTCAAGGGAAAACCAACGCAGTGCTCAAGAGGTAGCAAGAAGAATTTTTGGCGCCGTTGCCGGGGAGTCTATGCAAAAGTCAACATACCAAGTACCCATCACAAACCCTTATCTCCCGCATTACATTATTTGCCATTTGCCTCTCGTTTTCCTCTCCCCCACTTCACCCTTGCCGTTTTATTTGCCCTCTCTCTTCTTCCTCCTTCTCTTTCCCTATCTGCCTCTTTTTGCTCGCTTCTTGTTTGCTCGTGTGTTGGATTGCTTGCTTGTCGTTATGGCCAGTCCCTTATCCGCTCCTTTGTCTCCCGAGTTTGAGGTTCTTCACTTCAAACAAAGACAAGGAGAAAACTTAAAAGATGTTTGGTTTAGGATGATGGAATCTTATCGTAATTGCACCCTAGAAGTAATTTTTAGAATTTTGCTTCGCAGTTTTTATGTTGGACTAAATATGTCTCATAGACAACTCTTGGACTGCGTTGCCAAAGGAAATTTTATCGATATTGATCCCAGTATTGCGCATGAAATTATAGAGGGGATAGTGGGAACACTACCTCAACAAAAGGGGCCTCATCATACCCAGGAAGAAACCCAAGTTTTTGAGAAAATTTGTGAAGTAACGAAAATATTACAAAAATCTCTTGAACCTCTTAAGATTGTTAGCGGGAATCTTCACCGCATGAATATGTTTATCACTCTTTGTAATAAGCGGTTGGACTCTTTAGATCTAAAAATCTCCTAATATGAAGGGAAATGTAAAGAACCTCCTGGATTCGAGCATGACTCCGCTAATAAAAGATGGCAATACCTAGATCTATCTTTGCTTTTATGCCTAGCTAGGGGCGTTAAACGATAGCGCTTGTTGGGAGGCAACCCAATTTTATTTTTATTCCTTGACTTTTGCTCCTGTTTAGTAATAAATAATTTATCTAGCCTCTGTTTTGGTGGTGTTTTTTGTGTTTAATTAGTGTTTTTGCCAAGTAGAACCGTTGGGAAGACTTGGGGAAAGTCTTTTTAATCTTGCTGTAAAAAACAGAAACTTTAGCGCTCACTAGAATTGCTGCCATTTTTATTTAGAAAGTGATATTTAGTTAATTATTTTTGAAGATGATTAATAGATAAATTCCTCACGTCCATAAATTTATTTTAGAATTTTTGGGGTTCTAGAAGTTTGCGTTAGCTACATATTACTACAGACTGTTCTGTTTTTGACAGATTCTGTTTTTCATGTGTTGTTTGCTTATTTTGATGAAACTATGGCTAGTAAAATAGTTTATAAACCATAGAGAATTTGGAATACAGTAGGTTTAACACAAATATAAATAAAGAATGAGTTCATTACAGTACCTTGAAGTGGTGTTTTGTTTTCTTTCGCTAACGGAGCTCACGAGATTTTCTATTTTGAGTTTTGTGTTGTGAAGTTTTCAAGTTTTGGGTAAAAGATTTGATGGATTATGGAACAAGGAGTGGCAAGAGCCTAAGCTTGGGGATGCCCATGGCACCCCAAGATAATCTAAGGACACCTAAAATCCAAAGCTTGTGGATGCCCCGGAAGGCATCCCCTCTTTCGTCTACTTCCATCGGTAACTTTACTTGGAGCTATATTTTTATTCACCACATGATATGTGTTTTTCTTGGAGCGTCTTGTATTATTTTAGTATTTATTTGTTAGTTTGCCACAATCATCTTTGCTGTACACACCTTTTTAGAGAAACACACATGATTTGAAAATTATTAGAATACTCTATGTGCTTCACTTATATCTTTTGAGTTATATAGTTTTTGCTCTAGTACTTCACTTATATCTTTTAGAGCACGGTGGTGGATTTGTCTTATAGAAACTATTATTCTCTCATGCTTCACTTATATTATTTTGAGAGTCTTAAAAAGCATGGTAATTTACTTAAACTGGGGAAAATTAATCCTAATATGCTAGGCATTCAAGATTAGTAAAAAATAATTTCTTATGAGTGTGCTGAATACTAAGAGAAGTTTGATACTTGATAATTGTTTTGAGATATGGAGATGGTGATATTAGAGTCATGCTAGTTGAGTAGTTGTGAATTTGAGAAATACTTGTGTTGAAGTTTATGATTCCCGTAGCATGCACGTATGGTGAACCATTATGTGAAGAAGTCGGAGCATGATTTATTTATTGATTGTCTTCCTTATGAGTGGCGGTCGGGGACAAGCGATGGTCTTCTCCTACCAATCTATCCCCCTAGGAGCATGCGCGTAATACTTTGTTTCGATAACTAATAGATTTTTGCAATAAATATGTGAGTTCTTTATGACTAATGTTGAGTCCATGGATTATACACACTCTCACCCTTCCACCATTGCTAGCCTCTCTAATACCGCGCACCTTTCGCCGGCATCATACACCCACCATATACCTTCCTCAAAACAGCCACCATACCTACCTATCATGGCATTTCCATAGCCATACCGAGATATATTGCCATGCAACTTTCCACTATTCCGTTTACTATGACACGCTCCATCATTGTCATATTGCTTTGCATGATCATGTAGTTGACATTGTATTTGTGGCAAAGCCACCATTCATAATTCTTTCATACATGTCACTCATGCATCATTGCACATCCCGGTACACCGACGGAGGCATTCACATAGAGTCATATTTTGTTCTAAGTATTGAGTTGTAATTGTTGAGTTGTAAGTAAATAAAAGTGCGATGGTCATCATTTTTAGAGCATTGTCCCAAGTGAGGAAAGGATGATGGAGACTATGATTCCCCCACAAGTCGGGATGAGACTCCAGACTAAATAAAAAAGGGGGAGGCCATAAAAAAAGGCCCAAAAAATGAGAGAAAAAGAGAGAAGGGACAATGCTACTATCCTTTTACCACACTTGTGCTTCAAAGTAGCACCATGTTCTTCATATAGAGAGTCTCTTGAGTTATCACTTTCATATACTAGTGGGAATTTTTTTCATTATAGAACTTGGCTTGTATATTCCAATGATGGGCTTCCTCAAAATGCCCTAGGTCCTCGTGAGCAAGCGAGTTGGATGCACACACTTAGTTCCTTTTGTTGAGCTTTCATATACTTATAGCTCTAGTGCATCCATTGCATGGCAATCCCTACTCACTCACATTGATATCTATTAATGGGCATCTCCATAACACGTTGATACGCCTAGTTGATGTGAGACTATCTTCTCCCTTTTTGTCTTCTCCACAACCACCATTCTATTCCACATATAGTGCTATGTCCATGTCTCACGCTCATGTATTGCGTGAAGATTGAAAAAGTTTGAGAACACCAAAAGTAAGAAACAATTGCTTGGCTTGTCATCAGGGTTGTGCATGATTTAAATACTTTGTGTGGTGAATATAGAGCATAGCCAGACTATATGATTTTGTAGGGATAACTTTCTTTGGCCAAGTTATTTTGAGAAGACACAATTGCTTAGTTAGTATGCTTGAAGTATTATTATTTCTATGTCAATATTAAACTTTTGTCTTGAATCTTTCGGATCTGAATATTCATACCACAATTAAGAGAATTACAATTAAATTATGCCAAGTAGCATTCCACATCAAAAATTATGTTTTTATCATTTATCTACTCGAGGACGAGCAGGAATTAAGCTTGGGGATGCTTGATACGTCTCCAACGTATCTATAATTTTTGATTGTTCCATGCTAGATTATATTCTGTTTTAGACATTATTTAGCTTTATTATACACTTTTATATTATTTTTGGGACTAACCTATTAACCGGAGGCCCGGCCTAGAGTTGCTGTTTTTTTGCCTATTTCAGAGTTTCGCAGAAAAAGAATATCAAACAGAGTCCAAGCGGAATGAAACCTTCGGGAACATGATTTTTGGAACGAACGGGATCCAGAGGACTTGGACCCTACGTCAAGAAAGCAACCAGGAAGGCACGAAGTAGGGGGCGCGCCTACCCCCCAGGCGCGCCCTCCACCCTCGTGGGGCCCACGTTGCTCCACCGACGTACTTCTTCCTCCTATATATACCTACGTACCCCCAAACTACCAGATACGGAGCCAAAACCCTAATTCCACTGCCGCAATCTTATGTACCCGTGAGATCCCATCTTGGGGCCTTTTCCGGAGCTCCGCCGGAGGGGGCATCGATCACGGAGGGCTTCTACATCAACACCATAGCCTCTCCAATGATGTGTGAGTAGTTTACCTTAGACCTTCGGGTCCATAGTTATTAGCTAGATGGCTTCTTCTCTCTTTTTGGATCTCAATACAATGTTCTCCCCCTCTCTTGTGGAGATCTATTCGATGTAATCTTCTTTTGTGGTGTGTTTGTTGAGATCGATGAATTGTGGGTTTATGATCAAGTTTATATATGAACAATATTTGTATCTTCTCTGAATTCTTTTATGTATGATTGGTTATCTTTGCAAGTCTCTTCGAATTATCAGTTTGGTTAGACCTACTAGATTGATCTTTCTTGCAATGGGAGAAGTGCTTAGCTTTGGGTTCAATCTTGCGGTGTCCTTTCCCAGTGACAGTAGGGGCAGCAAGGCACGTATTGTATTGTTGCCTTCGAGGATAATAAGATGGTGTTTATATCATATTGCATGAGTTTATCCCTCTACATCATGTCATCTTGCTTAAAGCGTTACTCTGTTCTTTTGAACTTAATACTCTAGATGCATGCTGGATAGCGGTCGATGTGTGGAGTAATAGTAGTAGATGCAGGCAGGAGTCGGTCTACTTGTCTCAGATGTGATGCCTATATACATGATCATACCTAGATATTCTCATAACTATGCTCAATTCTGTCAATTGCTCAACAGTAATTTGTTTACTCACCGTAATACTTATGTTCTCGAGAGAAGGCACTAGTGAAACCTATGGCCCCGGGTCTCTTTTCTATCATATTAATCTTCCATCAACAAGCTATTTCTTGTAGCGACCCGACCTCAAACGGTCAAGTCTCTGTGCTTCAGTGTCATCCCTGGATCGGTAATACTAACACACACAGTACTCGAGGATTTATAACAGAGTAGCAATCACACACTTATTACATCGAATGTCTCAAAAGAGAACTTATTACAATAAATACGGCTTAAGGCCATCTAATACGATAACAGCGGAAGGCTTGGAAGATAAGTGAGTCCATCAACTCCAACGGCATAGCTGAGCTGCACGGCAACGGCCTAACGTACCTTACTCCCCGTCTGAAAAGTCTGCAACATAATACGTTGCAGCCCGAAAACGGGTCGGCACATGGAATATGCTGGAATAATAACACAATAGAGCAAGAACAGAATAATGCTATCACTACATACATATTTGGCTGGTGGAAAGCTCTATGGTTATAGTTTTTGCGAAAAGCCAATTTTTTCCTACAACAAAGGAATAAATTTTATTTAACTATCATGGTAGTTGAAACATCATTGAGAAGGTTCCTCCAACTCAATCCCAATTAAAGTGGTTAACAACCCAACAATATTATTTGATAGTGATGTGATACTTATGATACTCCAAGTACTAGATACTCAAGATGTCCGTAACCGGGGACACGACTAACCATTATTAGTTTATACACTGCAAAGGTTTGCACACTTTTCCCCACAAGACCCGATCTCCTCCGTTGGATTTCTCGCACTACATGGTGTTTCAGAAACGGATGACCGAGACACAGTATTTCAAAAGCATTAACTCCTTACTCCGGGCAGACCATACCAACCTACATCTGTCTACCTGCTGATCCACCTCTTCGAGAGCTTCACGCAACTTACTCAACTATGCTAGAGCCCATAATAGCTTGTGGCTGCACACGGAAGTTTCTAGCATGAAAATATCTCAGTTCCCTTTGAGCCTGGGTGGCGGACCATAGGATTATCACACGGGTACTCCGGGATATCCTAGGACAACACTGGGTTCTCCAGGTGCCCAACAAACAATCCACCCATATGTGTATTCAAGTTGCCACCTTAAGTTGAACCATTAATTAACAATCTCACATCTGTCATGGATTTCACTCACCCAAACCACGTCTACGAACATAGCATAGCAATATAATAAATACGTAGAAGTAACTCCCAGGGTTTGAATATAACAGGGCAATAGGTTCTACCTCATCAACTACTTCCCAACCCACATGTTAATCACATCCTAATCATGCAATGTTTGAGGATTGGAACTAATGCATAAAAACTAGGTGATAAAGGGGTATGATCAAAGTGTTACTTGTCTTGCTGATGATCCGCAAAACCTAGGGACTCGTAGTAGCACGCTTCGCACTCAGGGTGTTCTATCGCAAACAAACAATAGCATACATAAGCAATCAAGCAAAGAAACACGGGTAAAACTCAAATAAGAAGATCTAACCAGAAAGTTCAACTTAAGAACTCCAGTTTGCAAAAAGAATCAAATCAAACGGAGCAACGAAACTCAAACTGCGAAAGAAACAAGATCCATTTACTAATCTGGACTAAGGTCAAATTTTACAGTACCAAAGTCTTGTTCAAGTTGATTAAACGGAAAGAGGGTTTTCGAGATGAAGATCTAGGCGCTTGAGTCGCCTGATTCCGACAAACGAGCGAAAAGATATACTGAAACGAAAATCGGATCAGAAATCGCGATCGGAAATAATCGTGGAAAAATCCGAGAAAAAGAAAACCGACAAACAGGCTAACGAATGAACGTTCGTTGTCTGGAACTAACGAGCGAAAGCCGTTCGTTAAAATGAACATACGGATGAACGTCCACTAAATAAAATAAACCGAGAAAAACCAGCGAACCGTTCTATAAAAAAAACTAGGGTTTTCTAACAAAAACCGAACCGGTTTTTCTTAAAAAAACCGAACGGCGCTTATACCTCCGGCGAGGTCCGGCGAGGCGGGGCAGCGGCGGCGGGTGGCGCGGGGCGGCGTGGGGCAGCGGCGGCAGGCGGCGGCGGCACGCGGCGCAAGGCGGCGGGGCAGGCGGCTTGCAGTGGCGGCGGCGCAGCTTTGAGGCTCCAGGGGGCCCCGGGTCGGCTTATAAGAGGGGGGTGGCGGCTTGGGGAAGGGGGCGGGGTGACGGCGTGTCCGGGACGGACACGTCCTAGAGGCGGCGGCGGCGCTGCTCGGGATTCCTCTCCCGAGCCGGTGCGGGGAGGCGCGCGGCTGGGCCTCGGCCCAGTGCGGTCCGGCGGGAGTTTCTCTTTTTTTTTAAATAATTTCGCCGGAACTAAATAAATCATAGAAAATAAAATAAAAATCTAAAATGCCAAAAGAAATTTTCACCGTCTAAATAAAATATTTAGAACAAGATGAACATTTTCTTGGCCCTAAAATGCAACTTTGGAAAACGTACAATTTTTCTAATTCAAGTAAAATAGCAATATACTCCAGATAAAATCAAATATTTGATTTTAATATTTTTCCTCCAATATTTCATTTATTTTGGAGAAGTCATATTATCTCCTCTCATATATTTTAATATGAAATATTTTCGGAGAAAAATAATTAAAACCAAAATCCTCGTTTCAATATTTGATAAAATTCAAATATGAAAACAAAGAAATCCCCAACTCTCTCCGAGGGTCCTTGAGTTGTTTAGGTTTTCGAGGATCGAGAAACGAAATGCAATAAGATATGATATGCATGAATGATCTATGTATAACATTCCAAATTGAAAATTTGGGATGTTACATTTCTTTTGCCGTTTTTATTTTGCTTTATTTACTTTGCATCTTTATCATAAAAATACCAAAAATATTATCTTATCATATCTATCAGATCTCACTTTCGTAAGTGATCGTAAATGGATTGACAACCCCTTTATTGCGTTGGTTGTGAGGATTTTATTTGTTTGTGTAGGTGCGAGGGACTCGTGTGTGGCCTCCTACTGGATTTATACCTTGGTTCTCAAAAACTAAGGGAAATACTTACGCTACTTTGCTGCATCACCCTTTCCTCTTCAAGGGAAAACAAACGCAGTGCTGAAGAGGTAGCAATGTGATATGGTCAAGACATGATGCTATATTTATTGTATGAGATGATCATGTTTTGTAACGGAGTTATCGGCAACTGGCAGGAGCCATATGGTTGTCGCTTTATTGTATGCAATGCAATCGTCCTGTAATTGCTTTACTTTATCACTAAGCGGTAACGATAGTCGTAGAAGCAATAGTTGGCGAGACGACAACGATGCTACGATGGAGATCAAGGTGTCGCGCCCGTGATGATGGTGATCATGACGGTGCTTCAGAGATGGAGATCACAAGCACAAGATGATGATGGCCATATCATATCGCTTGTATTGATTGAATGTGATGTTTATCCTTTATGCATCTTATTCTACTTTGTTTGACGGTAGCATTATAAGATGATCTCTCACTAAATTTCAAGATAAAAGTTTTCTCCCTGAGTATGCACCATTGCCAAAGTTCGTGATACGTCTCCAACGTATCTACAATTTTTTATTGCCCCATGCTATATTATCTACTGTTTTGGACATTATTGGGCTTTATTATCCACTTTTATATTATTTTTGGGACTAACCTATTAACCGGAGGCCCAACCCAGAATTGCTGTTTTTTTTGCCTGTTTTAGGGTTTCGAGGAAAAGGAATATCAAACGGAGTCCAAACGGAATGAAACCTTCGGGAACGTGATTTTCTCAACGAATAAGACCAGAGAGACTTGGACCCTACGTCAAGAAAAGAAACAGGAGGCCACGAGGTAGGGGGCGCGCCTGCCTACCCTAGGCGCGCCCTCCACCCTCGTGGGCCCCCTGTTGCTCCACCGACGTACTCCTTCCTCCTATATATATCCACGTACCCCCAAACGATCAGATACGGAGCCAAAACCCTAATTCCACTGCCGTAACTTTCTGTATCCACGAGATCCCATCTTGAGGCCTGTTCCGGAGCTCCACTAGAGGGGGCATTGATCACGGAGGGCTTCTACATCAACACCATAACCCCTCCGATGAAGTGTGAGTAGTTCACCTCAGACATACGGGTCCATAGTTAGTAGCTAGATGGCTTCTTCTCTCTTTTTGGATCGCAATACAATGTTCTCCCCCTCTCTTGTGGAGATCTATTCGATGTAATCTTCTTTTTGCGGTGTGTTTGTTGAGACTGATGAATTGTGGGTTTATGTTCAAGTCTATCTATGAATAATATTTGAATCTTCTCTGAATTCTTTTATGTATGATTGGTTATCTTTGCAAGTATCTTCGAATTATCAGTTTGGTTTGGACTACTAGATTGATCTTTCTTGCAATGGGAGAAGTGCTTAGCTTTGGGTTCAATCTTGCAGTGTCCTTTCCCGGTGACAGTAAGGGCAGCAAGGCACGTATTGTATTGTTGCCATCGAGGATAACAAGATGGGGTGTTCTTCATATTGCATGAGTCTATTCCTCTACATCATGTCATCTTGCTTAAGGAGTTACTCTGTTTTTAACTTAATACTCTAGATGCATGCTGGATAGCGGTCGATGAGTGGAGTAATAGTAGTAGATGCATACAGGAGTCAGTCTACTTGTCTCGGACGTGATGCCTATATACATGATCATACCTAGATATTCTCATAACTATGCTCAATTCTGTCAATTGCTCAAGAGTAATTTGTTCACCCACCGTAGAATACTTATGCTCTTGAGAGAAGCCACTAGTGAAACCTATGGCCCCCGGGTCTATCTTCCATCATATTAATCTTCCAACACTTAGTTATTTCCTATGCGATTTACTTTGCCTTTATTTTACTTTGCATCTTTTATCATAAAAATACCAAAAATATTATCTTATAATATCTATCAGATCTCACTCTCGTAAGTGGCCCTATAGGGATTGACAACCCCTATTTGTGTTGGTTGCGATGATTTATTTGTTTTGTGCAGGTGCGAGGGACTCGCGCATAGCCTCCTACTGGATTGATACCTTGGTTCTCAAAAGCGGAGGGAAATACTTACGCTACTTTGCTGCATCATCCCTTCCTCTTTGGGGAAAGCCAACGCAGTGCTCAAGAGGTAGCAGTTCGCCGTGCCGAGACACCACGTGATGATTGGGTGTGATAAGCTCTACGTCCATCTACAATAGGTGCAAGCCAATTTTGCACACGCAGAATACTCGGGTTAAACTTGACGAGCCTAGCATATGCAGATATGGCCTCGGAACACTGAGACCGAAAGGTCGAACGTGAATCATATAGTAGATATGATCAACATAGTGATGTTCACCATTGAAAACTACTCCATTTCACGTGATGATCGGTTATGGTTTAGTTGATATGGATCACGTGATCACTTAGATGATTAGAGTGATGTCTATCTAAGTGGGAGTTCTTAACTAATATGATTAATTGAACTTAAATTTATCATGAACTTAGTACCTGATAGTATTTTGCTTATCTATGTTGTTGTAGATAGATGGCCTGTGCTGTTGTTCCGTTGACTTTTAATGCGTTCCTTGAGAGAGCAAAGTTGAAAGATGATGGTAGCAATTACACGGACTGGGTCCATAACTTGAGGATTATCCTCATTGCTGCACAGAAGAATTACATCCTGGAAGTACCAGTAAGTGCCAAACCTGCTGCAGGAGCAACACCAGATGTTATGAACGTCTGGCAGAGCAAAGCTGATGACTACTCGATAGTTCAGTGTGCCATGCTTTATGGCTTAGAACCGGGACTTCAACGACGTTTTGAGCGTCATGGAGCATATGAGATGTTCCAGGAGTTGAAGTTAATATTTCAAGCAAATGCCCGGATTGAGAGATATGAAGTCTCCAATAAGTTCTATAGCTGCAGTATGGAGGAGAATAGTTCTGTCAGTGAACATATACTCAAAATGTCTGGGTATCATAATCACTTGACTCAACTGGGAGTTAATCTTCCTGTTGATAGTGTCATTGACAGAGTTCTTCAATCACTGCCACCAAGATACGAAAGCTTCGTGATGAACTATAATATGCAAGGGATGAATAATACAATTCACGAGCTCTTCGCGATGCTAAAGGCCGCGGAGGTAGAAATCTAAAAGGAGCATCAAGTGTTGATGGTTAACAAAACCACCAGTTTTAAGAAAAAAGGTAAAGGGAAGAAGGGGAACTTCAAGAACAATGGCAAACAAGTTGCTGCTCAGGAGAAGAAACCCAAGTCTGGACCTAAGCCTAAGACAAAGTGATTCTACTGCAAACAGACTGGTCACTGGAAGTGGAACTGCCCCAAGTATTTGACGGATAAGAAGGATGGCAAGGTGAACAAAGGTATATGTGATACGTCCATTTTGCATCATGCTTTTATACCGATATTTATTGCATTATGGGCTGTTACTACACATTATGTCACAATACTTATGCCTATTCTCTCTTATTTTACAAGGTTTACATAAAGAGGGAGAATGTTGACAACTGGGATTCTGGGCTGGAAAAGGAGCAAATATTAGAGACATATTCTGCACAGCTCCAAAAGTCCTGAAACTTCATGGAAGTTATTTCCAGAATATATAAAAAATACTAAGCGCAAGAAGTACCAGAGGGGGGCCACTCACCAGCCACGAGGGTGGGGGGCGCGCCCTACCCCCTGGGCGCGCCCTACCCCCTGGGTGCGCCCCCTACCTCGTGGCCCCCCTGGTGGCCCTCCGATGCCCATCTTCTGCTATATGGAGTCTTTCGTTGAGGAAAAAATCATAAGAAAGCTTTCGGGTCGAGACTCCACCGCCACGAGGCGGAACCAATCTAGGGCTCCGGCGGAGCTGTTCTGCCGGGGACACTTCCCTCCGAGAGGGGGAAATCATCGCCATCGTCATCACCAATGCTCCTCTCATCGGGAGGGGGCCAATCTCCATCAACATCTTCACCAACACCATCTCCTCTCAAACCCTAGTTCATCTCTTGTATCCAATTCTTGTCTCTAAGTCTAGGATTGGTACCTGTAGGTTGCTAGTAGTGTTGATTGCTCCTCGTAGTTGATGCTAGTTGGTTTATTTGGTGGCAGATCATATGTTCAGATCCTATATGCATATTAATACCCCTATGATTATGAACATGAATATGCTTTGTGAGTAGTTACGTTTGTTCCTGAGGACATGGGAGAAGTCTTGCTATTAGTAGTCATGTGAATTTGGTATTCGTTCGATATTTTGATGATATGTATGTTGTCTCTCCTCTAGTGGTGTTATGTGAACGTCGACTACATGACACTTCACCATTATTTGGGCCTACAGGAAGGCATTGTGAAGTAATAAGTAGATGATGGGTTGCTAGAGTGACAGAAGCTTAAACCCTAGTTTATGCGTTGTTTCGTAAGGGGCTGATTTGGATCCATGTGTTTCATGCTATGGTTAGGTTTACCTTAATACTTTTTTTGTAGTTGCGGATGCTTGCAATAGGAGTTAATCATAAGTGGGATTCTTGTCCAAGTAAGGACAACACCCAGGAACCGGTCCACCCACATATCAAATTATCAAAGTACCAAACGCGAATCATATGGACATGATGAAAACTAGCTTGACGATAATTCCCGTGTGTCCTCGGGAGCGCTTTCTTCTATATAAGAGTTTGTCCAGGCTTGTCCTTTGCTATAAAAAGGATTGGTCCACCTTGCTGCACTTTATTTACTTTTGTTACTTGTTGCTCGTTACAAATTATCTTATCACAAAACTATCTGTTACCTATAATTTCAGTGCTTGCAGAGAATACCTTGCTGAAAACCGCTTATCATTTCCTTCTACTCCTCGTTGGGTTCGACACTCTTACTTATCGAAAGGACTACGATAGATCCCCTATACTTGTGGGTCATCAATATGTGATATACATGTTATTGATGTGTACCTTACAAAAGCTCGCAGTAGCACCTGGGTATCTGATACTGGTTCTGTTGCTAATATTTGCAAGTCGAAACAGGGACTACAGATTAAGCGAAGACTAGCTAAGGACGAGGTGACGATGCGCATGGGAAATGGTTCCAAAGTCGATGTGATCGCCGTCGGCACGCTACCTCTACATATACCTTCGGGATTAGTTTTAGACCTAAATAATTGTTATTTGGTGCCAGCGTTAAGCATGAACATTATATCTGGATCTTGTTTGATGCGAGACGGTTATTCATTTAAATCTGAGAATAATGGTTGTTCTATTTATATGAGTAATATCTTTTATGATCATGCACCCTTGAAGAGTGATCTATTTTTGTTAAATCTCGATAGTAGTGATACACATATTCATAATGTTGAAGCCAAAAGATGCAGAGTTGATAATGATAGTGCAACTTATTTGTGGCACTGCCGTTTGGGTCATATCGGTATAAAGCGCATGAAGAAACTCCATACTGATGGACTTTTGGAATCACTTGATTATAAATCACTTGGTACTTGCGAACCGTGCCTTATGGGCAAGATGACTAAAACGCCGTTCTCCGGAACTATAGAGCGAGCAACAGATTTGTTGGAAATCATACATACTGATGTATGTGGTCCGATGAATATTGAGGCTCGTGGTGGGTATCATTATTTTATCACCTTCACAGATGATTTGAGCAGATATGGGTATATCTACTTAATGAAACAAAAGTCTGAAACATTTGAAAAGTTCAAAGAATTTCAAAGTGAAGTGGAAAATCATCGTAACAAGAAAATAAAGTTTCTACAATCTGATCGTGGAGGAGAATATTTGAGTTACGAGTTTGGACTACATTTGAAACAATGCGGAATAGTTTCGCAACTCACGCCACCCAGAACACCACAACGTAATGGTGTGTCCGAACGTCGTAATCGTACTTTACTAGATATGGTGCGATCTATGATGTCTCTTACTGATTTACCACTATCGTTTTGGGGTTATGCTTTAGAGACGACTGCATTTACATTAAATAGGGCACCATCAAAATCCGTTGAGAAGACGCCTTATGAACTATGGTTTGGCAAGAAACCAAAGTTGTCGTTTCTTAAAGTTTGGGGCTGCGATGCTTATGTGAAAAAGCTTCAACATGATAAGCTCCAACCCAAATCGGAGAAATGTGTCTTCATAGGATACCCAAAGGAAACTGTTGGGTACACCTTCTATCACAGATCCGAAGGCAAGACATTCGTTGCTAAGAATGGATCCTTTCTAGAGGAGTAGAAGCATTTGAAATACTTAAGAAAGCATTGATCTCTGCACCTATTGTTCAGCCACCTCATTGGAATTTACCTTTTGAAATTATGTGTGATGCTAGTGATTATGCTGTAGGTGCTGTTCTAGGGCAAAGAGTTGATAAGAAATTAAATGTTATTCAATATGCTAGTAAAACTCTACACAATGCCCAGAGAAATTATGGTACTACTGAAAAAGAATTCTTAGCAGTTGTATTTGCTTGTGATAAGTTCATACCTTATATTGTTGATTCTAAAGTAACTATTCACACGGATCATGCTGCTATTAAATATCTTATGGAAAAGAAAGATGCTAAACCTAGAGTTATTAGATGGGTTCTCTTGCTACAAGAATTTGATTTGCATATTATGGATAGAAAGGGAGCTGAGAACCCCGTTGCAGATAACTTGTCTAGGTTAGAAAATATTCTTGATGACCCACTACCTATTGATGATAGCTTTCCTGATGAACAATTAAATGTCATAAATGCTTCTCATACTGCTCCATGGTATGCTGATTATGCTAATTGCATCGTTGCTAAATTTATACCACCTAGTTTCACATACTAGCAAAAGAAAAAGTTTTTCTATGATTTAATACATTACTTTTTGGATGACCCACATCTTTATAAAGAAGGAGTAGATGGTGTTATTAGGCGTTGTGTACCTGAGCATGAACAGGAACAGATCCTACGCAAGTGTCACTCCGAAGCTTATGGAGGACACCACGCTAGAGATAGAACTGCACATAAGGTATTGCAATCCGGTTTTTATTGGCGTACTCTCTTCAAGGATGCCCGTAAGTTTGTCTTATCTTGTGATGAATGTCAAAGAATTGGTAATATTAGTAGATGTCAAGAAATGCCTATGAATTATTCACTTGTTATTGAACCGTTTGATGTTTGGGGCTTTGATTATATGGGACCTTTTCCTGCCTCTAATGGGTATACACATATTTTAGTTGCTGTTGATTACGTTACTAAGTGAGTAGAAGCTATTCCAACTAGTAGTGCTGATCATAACACCTCTATTAAGATGCTTAAAGAAGTTATTTTTCCGAGGTTTGGAGTCCCTAGATATTTAATGACTGATGGTGGTTCACATTTTATTCATGGTGCTTTCCGTAAAATGCTTGCTAAGTATGATGTTAATCATAGAATTGCATCTCCTTATCACCCACAGTCTAGTGGTCAAGTAGAATTGAGTAATAGAGAACTCAAATTAATTTTGCAAAAGACTGTTAATAGATCTAGAAAGATTTGGTCCAAGAAACTTGATGATGCATTATGGTCCTATGGAACTGCATATAAAAATCATATGGGTATGTCTCCGTATAAAATGGTTTATGGAAAAGCATGTCACTTACCTCTTGAACTAGAACATAAGGCTTATTGGGCTATTAAAGAGCTCAATTATGATTCCAACTTGCCGGTGAGAAAAGGTTATTTGACATTAGCTCACTTGATGAATGGAGAACCCAAGCCTATGAGAATGCCAAATTGTTTAAAGAAAAAGTTAAAAGATGGCATGACAAAAGGATACAAAAGCGTGAGTTTAATGTAGGTGATTATGTATTGCTATACAACTCTCATTTAAGATTTTTTGCAAGAAAACTTCTCTCTAAATGGGAAGGTCCTTACGTTATCGAGGAGGTCCAACGTTCCGGTGCCATAAAAATCAACGACTTCGAAGGCACAAATCCGAAGGTGGTGAACGGTCAAAGAATCAAACATTATATCTCAGGTAATCCTATAAATGTTGAAACCAATGTTATTGAAACCGTAACCCCGGAGGAATACATACGGGACACTTTCTGGAACGTTTCAGACTCCGAAAAGGAATAGGTATGTGGTACGGTAAGTAAACCAACTCCAAAACAGTTCTAATGGCAATTTTTCTCCGTTTTGGAATATTTAGAAAAATAGAAAAATAAGAAGCAGTCCGGGAAGGACACGAGGGCTCCACGAGGTTGGAGGGCGCGCCCTACCCCCCTGGGCGCGCCCCCTGCCTCGTGGGCACCTTGTGCGCTCTCCAGACTCCGTTTTCTTGCACGTTACGTATTTTGGTCGGTAAAAATTCATTATATAATGTCCCGAAGGTTTTGACTCCTGTATCACGCAATTGTCCTCTGTTTGTGTTTCGAGTTGTTGCTGCTGCAGATTAGAGCAAGATGTCCTCTCAAGAATCAGTCAGGGAGAGCCGGGTGTCTCATCCGGCATCGAGATCAAGGACAAACAGCGATGCTGACCACTTTGGGCCAGCAACGAAGGAAGAGATGGAGGCTGATTTGAAGATGATAGATGCCATGGAGGAGGATCAAGAAGTCACTTCTCACTTCCGAGCTGGATTCACGATGGGGGAACTACAAAGCTCGACTATTCCAAACTCGGTTACCCCTTCCAATGTTAGATTTCTTTCTTATGAAAATATGAAGAAGAGTGTCACTTGTTCTCCCGCAGCTATGCAACACCCTTGGGTGCAAAGAGCTTTAGTCGTCACAGGAATGCTTCGTAAGGAAATAATGGGCCTCAAGGAGCAAGTCAATAAGCTTGAGGAGGAGAATCGTATCCTGAGGGGCATCATCACCAAGAATATCACATCACCACCTCCGAAGAAAGAGATATAATCACATGGGTATGGGCACTCCCCTTGGCAACAGCCAAGCTTGGGGGAGGTGCCCCGGTATCGTATCACCATCACACTCCTATCTTTACCATTTTTCTTAGTTCGATCCTTTTAGTAATATCTTTATCTAATGGAATAAATCTTTAGTATGATCTAGTTTTGAGTTTTGCTTTATGATCCCCTTATGTAATCGAGTCTGTGAGCTATATAATAAAGATTAGTGTTGAGTCAGGGGTTTGATTATTTTTCCATGATCTTGAGTGAATAAAAGAAAAGAGAAAGTATAAAAAGAAATAACTGAGATCATATGGATCTTATGGAGAGTAATGAGCTCACATATAAAGAGTATGATGAATAAAAGTTGTTGAGAGTTGACAAACATAGTTTTGGTCATCGTTGCAATTAGTAGGAAGTAATAAATAAAGATAGGTCTTCACATATAAATACACTATTTTGGACATCTTTTATGATTGTGAGCACTCATTAAAATATGACATGCTAAAGAGTTGACGTTGGACAAGGAAGACAACATAATGGGTTATGTTTTCTTACATCTAAGATAAATTATATTGTCATGGATCATCCAACATGATTGAGCTTGCCTTTCCTCTCATGCTAGCCAAATTCTTTGCACCAAGTAGAGATACTACTTGTGCTTCCAAATACCCTTAAACCCAGATTTTCCACGAGAGTCCACCATATCTACCTATGGATTGAGTAAGATCCTTCAAGTAAGTTTTCATCGGTGCAAGCAATAAAAATTGCTCTCTAAATATGTATGACTTATTAGTGTGGGAGAAAATAAGCTTTGTACGATCTTGTGATGTCGAAGAAATAAAAGTGACGGACGGCATAATAAAGGTCCATATCACAAGTGGCAATATAAAGTGACGTTCTTTCACATTAATATTTTGTGCATCCAACCATAAAAGCGCATGACAACCTATGATTCCCTTTGCGAAGGGCCTATCTTTTACTTTTATCTCCCACATTACATAAGAGTCATGGTGATCTTCACCTTTCCTTTTTACATTTTATCTTTTGGCAAGCACGATATGTTGGAAAGATCTTGGTATATATGGCTAATTGGATGTGAGTTTTCATGAACTATTATTGTTGACATTACCCTTGAGGTGAAACGTTGGGAGGCAAAACTATAAGCCCCTATCTTTCTCTGTGTCCGATTAAAACTCCATACCCATAAGTATTGCGTGAGTGTTAGCAATTGTGAAAGACTATATGATAGTTGAGTATGTGGACTTGCTGAAAATCTCTTATATTGACTCTTTCCTATGTTATGATAAATTGCAATTGCCTCAATGACTGAGATTATAGTTTGTTAGTTTTCAATGAAGTTTATGATTCATACTTGAAATTCTGATTGAATTGTTACTCTAGCATAAGAGATCATATGACAATAATTATATAAGCTGCTGTTCTAAGAATGATCATGATGCCCTCATGTCCGTATTTTATTTTTATCGACACCTCTATCTCTAAACATGTGGACATATTTTTTGATTTCGGCTTTCACTTGAGGACAAGCGAGGTCTAAGCTCGGGGGAGTTGGTACGTCCATTTTGCATCATGCTTTTATATCGATATTTATTGCATTATGGGCTGGTACTACACATTATGTCACAATACTTAACCCTATTCTCTCTTATTTTACAAGGTTTACATAAAGAGAGAGAATGCCGGCAACTGGGATTCTAGGCTGGAAAAGGAGCAAATATTAGAGACCTATTCTGCACAGCTCCAAAATTCCTAAAACTTCACGGAAGTTATTTCGAGAATATATAAAAAATACTGAGCGCAAGAAGTACCAGAGGGGGGCCACTCACCAGCCACGAGGGTGGGGGCGCGCCCTACCCCCCTGCGCGCACCCCCTGCCTCGTGGGCCCCCTGGTGGTGAAGGAAATATGCCCTAGAGGCAATAATAAAGTTATTATTTATTTCCTTATATCATGATAAATGTTTATTATTTATGCTAGAATTGTATTAACCGGAAACATAATACATATGTGAATACATAGACAAACAATATGTCACTAGTATGCCACTACTTGACTAGCTTGTTGATCAAAGATGGTTAAGTTTCCTAGCCATTGACATGGGTTGTCATTTGATTAACAGGATATCATCATTAGGAGAATGATGTGATTGACTTGACACATTCTGTTAGCTTAGCTCCCGATCATTTAGTATGTTGCTATTTCTTTCTTCATGACTTATACATGTTCCTATGACTATGAGACTATGCAACTCCCGTTTACCGGAGGAACACTTTGTGTGCTACCAAACGTCACAACGTAACTGGGTGATTACAAAGGTGCTCTACAGGTGTCTCCAAAGGTACTTGTTGGGTTGGCGTATTTCGAGATTAGGATTTGTCACTCCGATTGTCGGAGAGGTATCTCTGGGCCCTCCCGGTAATGCACATCACTTAAGCCTTGCAAGCATTGCAACTAATGATTTAGTTGCGCAATGATGTATTACAAGACGAGTAAAGAGACTTGCCGGTAACGAGATTGAACTAGGTATTAAGATACCGACGATCGAATCTCGGGCAAGTAACATACCGATGACAAAGGGAACAACGTATGTTGTTATGCGGTCTGACCGATAAAGATCTTCGTAGAATATGTGGGAGCCAATATGAGCATCCAGGTTCCGCTATTGGTTATTGACCGGAGACGTGTCTCGGTCATGTCTACATAGTTCTCGAACCCGTAGGGTTCGCACGCTTAACGTTTCGATGACGGTTATATTATGATTTTATATGTTTTGATGTACCGAAGGTTGTTCGGAGTCCCGGATGTGATCACGGACATGACGAGGAGTCTCGAAATGGTTGCGACATGAAGATTGATATATTGGAAGCCTATGTTTGGATATTGGAAGTGTTCCGGGTGAAATCGGGATTTTACCGGAGTACCGGGAGGTTACCGGAACCCCCCTGGGAGCTTAATGGGCTGTAGTGGGCCTTAGTGGAAGAGAGGAGAGGCGGCTAGGGCAAGGGCCGCGCGCCCCTCCCCCTAGTCCGAATAGGACAAGGAGAGGGGGGCGCCCCCCCTTTCCTTCTTCTCCTCCACCTCTTTCCCCCCAAGTCCTAATCCAACTAGGAAAAGGGAGGGAGTCCTACTCCCGGTGGGAGTAGGACTCCTCCGGGCGCGCCCCCTCTCCTGGCCGGCCGCACCCCCCGCTTGCTCCTTCATATACAGGGGCAGGGGGGCACCCTAGAGGCACAACAATTGATCGTTTGATCTTTTAGCCGTGTGCGGTGCTCCCCTCCACCATAGTCCACCTCGATAATACTGTAGCGGTGCTTAGGCAAAGCCCTGCGTAGGTAGAACATCATCATCGTCACCATGCCATCGTGCTGACGAAACTCCCCCTCAACACTCGGCTGGATCGGAGTTCGAGGGACGTCATCGGGCTGAACGTGTGCTGAACTCGGAGGTGTCGTGCGTTCGGTACTTGATCGGTCGGATCGTGAAGACGTACGACTACATCAACCGCGTTGTGCTGACGCTTCCACTTTCGGTCTATGAGGGTACATGGACAACACTCTCCCCTCTCATTACTATGCATCACCATGATCTTGCGTGTGCATAGGATTTTTTTTTGAAATTACTATGTTCCCCAACAGTGGTATCAGAGCCAGGTTTTATGCGTAGATGTCATATACACGAGTAGAACACAAGTGAGTTGTGGGTGATATAAGTCATACTGCTTACCAGCATGTCACACTTTGGTTCGGCAGTATTGTTGGACGAAGCGGCCCGGACCGACATTACGCGTACGCTTACCCGAGACTGGTTCTACCGACGTGCTTTGCACACAGGTGGCTGGCGGGTGTCAGTTTCTCCAACTTTAGTTGAACCGAGTGTGGCTACGCCCGGTCCTTGCGAAGGTTAAAACAGCACCAACTTGACAAACTATCGTTGTGGTTTTGATGCGTAGGTAAGAACGGTTCTTGCTAAGCCCGTAGCAGCCACATAAAATTTGCAACAACAAAGTAGAGAACGTCTAACTTGTTTTTGCAAGGCATGTTGTGATGTGATATGGTCAAGACATGATGCTAAATTTTATTGTATGAGATGATCATGTTTTGTAACCGAGTTACCGGCAACTGGCATGAGCCATATGGTTGTCGCTTTATTGTATGCAATGCTTCGCCCTATAATGCTTTACTTTATCACTAAGCGGTAGCGATAGTCGTAGAAGCATAAGATTGGCGAGACGACAACGATGCTACGATGGAGATCAAGGTGTCGTGCCGGTGATGATGGTGATCATGACGGTGCATCCGTAAGATAAAACAGGAGATGACAAGGTGGAAACGTGGGCTGCTTCACCACACACTGGATTATAGATCCACAAAAACAAGCATACATATAGGGAGTATTAAGTAATGTGCATGGTATGAATAAGGAATTTGGTTTTACAAGTAAAACTTAGAACTTACGGTTCTTACAAACATGCATTTTGGTAGAAACAGCAAACTAAACAGCAGTAAACGATAGGGAGCATGAGCAAATTAAACAACAGTTGAGGATAAAGGCTTTAGAAGGACTGACTTACATTAACAGTTAACACCGGCTTTATAATGCCCTTCTCCATGGCAAGGGAAGGATAACTCAAGAATTTCAGCACAGAATCTTCTTCATAAGCATTGCCTGTACTCTACATTTTGTAGAGAGTAATTATAGATATGATAATACTGGAAGGGATAGAGGATAATGAAGATAAGATGCAGATTGATGCTACATAATCAACTACCAATCCCTGGAAGTACAAGCGTTATAGGACAAAATGTACAGACAAGAGCAATGGGCTACACTTGTGCACTTGCATTGTCTGTGTATTCTACTTGTTGGTAAGATTAAATATAGATCTGATCTTTTTTAGTAAATGGTGGGCGAGGGAGATAAGATGCAGAATGCTACAAAATGAACCAATCCCTCTTCCCATAATACAAGAGTGTTTTGAACACTGGTGTACTGTACAAAATGTTCTTATATTATGGGATGGAGGGAGTAGCTGTTAATGTAAGTACAGTGATAGACCACGTTCAGTCCTTACAAGAGGACTGCAGAGCTAAACCTCTTCAAAAGCATTGGGTTGATTCTAAATTTATGTAAGAGTCCATATAGATCTTATAATGTCCACCAAATGGACGATTACAAGGCTAACATGTGCAGTGATGCTACATAATCAAACATCTATGAAAGTAAGTATGGTCATACAGGGAAAGAGGTACTCACAAGAGCAATGCAGTGTGCAGTATAATTGCGAGATTCTGTCGTCCCTTGAGAACGAATGTTCTTCTGCTAACAGTTTTCGTACAAGTGAGACATTAAGGCAAATGCAGAAATGTAGTTCAAATTGTGATGTGATATCATAGACAGTACCTTACGCTGTAGCCGAGACCAATGTGTAACAAGATTATTCCAGTCACCGTCGGATAAATGTAGCACCGGAGACTTTACAGAAATTTTGTTCAGAGGCTTGCCATCGAAGTGCGCTAGCCTCAGGTAGGAACGATACTTCATCAACGAGTGCTTGAAAAGCGCAACCAACCCTTGCTCGTCATCACAATCCAGTTTGCGCCTCGCCTATTTTGAAGAATGAAATCTTGTGTCTTCTGTCAGTAGAAACATATGCAGTAATGACCATGAATAACATTAGTACATTACTTACGCGTAAGTTGCGGAGGAAGACTGGAAATTGTTCTGTGTCTGCGGTATAATCTTTCCATGAAGGAAAGACGCGCACTAAGTTCCTGACAACAACATAAGCTTCATCTTCTAAACTGGGAAGAAATGGAACAGGGGGTCCTATTTGCTGCAATTGGGGCTTTCTCTGGTTCAAAAAGGGATTTGACAACTGGATTTGGTGTACTCTTTGCTGGAATGGGGGTTTTGCATCGTACAGCTGGTGCTATGTCAACTGGCATAATCATACTGTTTGCTGCAGTTGGGGTCTGCTGAGTTGGGGCATCAGAAATGACCAGTGTAGTAGGGCTAGAGTCTGCTAGAGTTGGGGTATTTTGTGGGTCAGGTGATATTGCAACTACACCTAATGGGCTATTTGATTTATCAGGTGCCACTACCTTTTCCAAATACTTTGCTTGTGCTCCTCCACGATCAGCAATCGCCCTCTTCCTTCTGAATGTCTGATACACAAGAACAACATTTGAATGGATAAATATGGTATGATGACAGATGGAATATGTACTGAAAATGGATAGGCAGGGCGTATTCACATACGCGATGTGTAAACTAAGCTAATGTCAGTTCAACAAAGTAGAAGCAATGCAAAGCATCAGTTGCAAGATATGTGCGAGCAATGTAACCTTGGAAAGTTAGAGCAAGTACCTTGATGGGTGAATAAGATAGGGCATCTTCCTCTGACTCCTCCACTAGGGAGCTACATTGACTTAGGTCTCCCTCTAGCTCAGAATCACTGTTAGGATCATATTCTGAGCATGAATCTGTAGGTGGAGAGTGTTTGCATTGCATTGCATCCAGACTTGATTTCAGTCCCTTAATGCCAAGTTTGACAGCCATGGCATTGTTCTGCTTTATTCTTTTCATGCGCGCAAGCTCATAATCATTATGATGCTGTTCAGAATCTGAGATTCATGAAAACATAAAAAGTAGTCAGATTATCTATGGAATGCATTGCGGTTTCAACTCGGAGAGTGTCTCCCTATAAACCCCTGCATATGCAAAGTTCACCTCCCCAACCGTGCTGACCAGACCACACACAGAGATACACACCCGAGCGGCGAACATGCATTTTCAAAACTAATTTAGGAACATTTAGCTGACCAATTAAACAACTCTGTTTTAATATTATCAGATTCGTATTTGAACAACTGAGCTTGTTTAGCTTGATGGGTAGAGCAGTGTTATTATGACACGAAGCATGTATTCTGATCGTATAGTGATCATAAAAGGGGGAAACTCTAAGCATATATTTTTTAGCAAAAGAGGGTTTCCCCTCTGATTTCTATTAAAGAAACCACCACGGAACCAACATGATCAATTAAACCCTAAGCATGATCAATTAAACCGTATTATGGCTGTGCCATGGCAGATTTGAAGCTGCAAACCGGAGAAATGATATTTAGCATCCATTGTTTGCTTCGAACTAAGAACTAAATTCTAAGAGCTGAAAAGAAAGTAGAGTAACCAAGTTAAGATCTATTTTCTGGTTGAGATCAAAAAGTTGAGGAGATATGAAGTACCACCTCTCTTGCGGCACCGTGTAGCCATCGGGGGTGTGATGGCTGTCGGTGGCGTTGAAGCAGATCTGTGACGGTAGACGGGTGCATCGGGGGATAAGTCCCGTTGCGGTGGAAGAGAAGGTCGTGTGAGCGGCCCCGACAAAGAGTACGACGGCGCCGATGAAGCGAGAGGACGCGATGCAAGGCTATTGGTCCGTCACCGTGGATGAGAAACGTCCATCTCTAGCAGTGGACGACACGGTCTTGGTAGGCGCTCCAGCATGGTGGAGGACCATGGCGATGGATGTGGTGGAGGACGGCGGCGATGGATGAGGTGGCGGTCGGAGGCTGGTGTGGGAATGGGGTGTTCTAGCATGGACGGTGTATGAATGGGAAAATGGAGGGAGAGGTACGGGGAACCATATTTTTGGGACGTGCCTGTCTGAAATATGGGAAAGTTACGAACTTATCCCCCGTTTCAAATTTGGACGTCTCGTCGGTTGGGGATAGGACGGTAATCTCGCATCTCCCAAATATTTGCCGGTAACTATTTTGGCCGAGGAGAGGGTGTTTTGCCGCCCACGGTTGGCACCCATGGTGTATGAACGGGGATGACAGGTAGGGCGGGTGTGTCACGTCTGATGGAAGTTACACATCTGCCCCTATTTAAAATATTAGCCTACATCTATTTTGGATGAGGAGAGGGTGTTTTGTTGCCCACCGTGTATGAATGGGGAATGGAGCAAGAAACAGAGGTCTTTCGGACAAGCTTGAAACAAATGAGTTTTGCCGCCCATGTTTGACGCCCACCGTGTCGGAATGGGCTCAGAGGCAGTCGTGTCACATCTAATTGAAGTTACTAACCTACCCCTATTTAGAGCAGTGGAAATCAGGTCGATGGATTGTCCGTGTAATGGCTAGACAGTAATTTCCATCTCCCAAACACTTGGCTTCGGGCAGCCGATGTGGGAGTGGACATTTTGCTGTTTCTTTCGAATTTTGGGACAATAAGCATCCACGTTTACCCTGGCAACTAAATTCGAATCCATTTTGTATTCCTATATGAATCTTTATATCATTCTATGTGTTTTTATATATCTTCAAAAGGATGACAAAGATGTATTCCCTGTCATATATGAATATGGTTTACAAATGCCGATACTGAAATTCAGAAACTAGAATCCAGTTTAAGGTGAATTTGAATATTTGGAACACTTCATGTCCAACTCAAATGTCACACGCAGCATAATGTGTACTCCCATTTAGATATGTACACAAGCGATGTATCAAGATTCAAATACCGAGTCAATCAACCAAGAATGTACGGAACTAACAGACATATAAAAACTTATAGAGTATATGGATCAATAATATCAACTAACAGACATAAGCCAGGCCGCTGTACTTTTTTTTGGCTACAACAGCATCCTTTTTTTAGCCAGCATCTTGGCCCTTTCCGATGCGTGCCACTTATGGTCCATCTATACTACTATTGTTGAATGCACATTCAGCCCGATTGGCATATTTGTAGGTCTGGCACAGCAATCCAAATGAAATGTCTCCGAGTCTTATCAATTAATACAGACTTGTGCTCAAATAAAATTACAAAAAAAACAAAAAAAATTATTACATGATCTCTAAAACAAATGGTTTGATTGATTACATGAACAGACAACACAAAGGTTATTCAACTATGGAAAGAACATTTCACCTATGATTTATGAAGTAGGAATTTAATTTCCTTTTTTCCTTCAGGACCTTAACAATCTGGTCAGTCTCAGCTTGCTCCGTTTTGAAATCGACCAAATAGTTAATGGTTGTCTTGAGTACTACTTGTGATTGTGCTGTTTGCTTCCTCAACATGTCAACTTCATCTCTAAGTGCAGAAGCAGAATCTCTTTCTACCACTAGTTTAGCCTCTAGAACGTCAGTAGTTGGCAATTCATAATGCACGATCGGGCCGGTGCCACTGCTGTGGGATGATGCAACGTCCATGGGGACCTTGCTCTTTGATCTTGGGCTAACCTGTTTTGCCATTAAAGTTCCGATTGGATTCAGAAAAGTTGAAGTTAGCAAAACATCTCAACTGGGAGTTATAACAGCAAACCAGTTAAACAAACAAGGAATTAAAGAGTTTCAATTGGATGCTGAAAAGTAGTTATTAAAATCATTGTAACCCGCTGTTGCAGCAGCAAAGCAGTTAAACAAACAAGTAGATATTTAAGTTAAGGCAAACAGGCAATTCTTAACAGTAAGTATCAAACACATAGATAGGCACAGTCTACAATATGATTAACAGGTTGTGTCATTATGTAATCAGTAGCAAACTAAATTAAGCCAAGCAACGTAATTGAACAATTTTGCAATAAGTGGCTAACTAAAATTCCGAGAAGCGGGTAACTGAACTTACGCTAGTTCTTTGTACAGGCACACTGCAACTTCTTTTTCGCTTACAAGGTTGTACGAAGGAGTCCATGGCATCAATTGCATGGATACGCAGTCCCAATACTTCTTTCTTCCCACACTGCATGGGTAAGTCGAATGGTTAATCTGGTAAGATGGTGCATCCTTGATATGTTATATGAGGACGTGTAGTCAGACTAGTTGTAGCCAAACACATCACACTGTCTTTTACTATATATTTCATGTGATTACTTTTGGCATATCTTGATCTAAGAAATCTACAATAGGATGAAAAGTCTGGCATCCTTCACATTATTGGCAAACTCAGTTCATAGAAACAAGTAATTCAACCATTCTGTGGGTAAATCAAAAGCGCCACTGGAATATTTTTCACTATCCAATCATACACGCAAAAAGGGGCGACGCCACCATAGGGGCTGGTATGGGCGGCCGCCTCAGGTGGCTGGAAAGTGTGTACCTAGTTTGAGTCGTCCAGGTTGGCCCACGCTAGTTTTGTTCGTCCCAACGCACGAGCAGGCAATGTAAAAAATGAAGAAAAATGTTTCAATTTGGATGGGCCAATAACATAAGTACAAGGCAGGCCCTATAGCAGGCTCGCGGCCCAAACGAGCGTCTCCCATATCGATCGACACCAGGAAAAATCCAAATTCATTCGCTCGAGCCTCCAGTCTGGTTCGCTCCTAATCTAGCCGCCGCTGGACAGACCGACACAGCACTTCCTCACGCCCTCGTTGGAGGGCGGTCGCCGGGCTTCAAGCAAACGGAAGGACAAGAAGATGAAGATCCAACCCTGGGTGTAGCCTGCGTGGGAGGCAGCGGCGGCAGCACGTGCATGTCATCGAGCTTGCGCAAACGGACAGTCGCAGCTTGCAAGAGTAGCATGCGCAACGAGCAGGTACATCACATCCCTGATTATATCTAATTCAACTCTTCAATTTCTGGCCAATAGTTAAACCTGACGGTGTTGTAAAACTGCTTGTATGTAGGGAATCTATGAGAAAATGAAACCAATTTCTACTTATTTTATAACTCCCCCAATCAATACTGAACTGACTGAATCTGATGTATCTAATCAAGTTTCTGGTGCAAACATACAAGCTCATGTTGTTCTTGAGCCTGAAGTGTCTAATGAATAGACTGCTAATGAAGGATTTGATGCAAACATTTTACATGCTCCTGGTGATGAACATATAGTGTCTAATGAGGGATCTAATGCAAGCATTTTGCAAGCTCATTGAAGGATTTAGTGTCTAATGATGATCTACTATGTTGAGAGAGACAGAGATTTGCAGGCATTAATGACAAGCAAATTATAGTGCATTTTCATAGCTTGAGGAAACGTCGAGGCCATCTACCAAAAAGTCCCCGTATCACGACAATATAGCATAAATACTTTTCTAATCTGTTGTTTGAAACTATTGGCATACTTGTGCATGATAGATATATTGATATGCAGTTTGCGCACTGGTTATACGTGCAATTACACTTTGATATTTTTAGCCAAAGAACGAATAATTCAAGCAGGTACAGACCATGTTTGTAGTCCTTGTACACCATGTTGCATTTTGTGTTTTTTGGTGCTTGCATCATTTAGTGTTTATAATCTGAACTACTTTGGATCATTAGCTGGTTTTCAAAGTGCATGTAGCTTCACATTTCTCAAGTTATGTTGATTTCCGGAGTGCAAGTGCCTTCATATTTTTTAAGTTAAATGTTCGCCCCTGGTAACTTGAACTCGTGGATCAGCCATTGCACACAAATCATACACGAATGCCAGTACGAATTAAATGAAATGCAGGGACTTACGCTAGCTCGTTGTACATGCTCACTACAACTCTGCTTGCACTTGGGATGTTCCATGTACAAGTCCCTGTTACCACTTGCTTGGATGTGCAGGTCTTGTGCTCCTTGCATCCCCCTCTGCATTTTTGACATGGCGAATGGTTGATCAAATAAGAGGAATCGACCTTGATGTTGTACCGAAGGACAGATACTTACAAGGTTATACGGGTGTGTAGGATGTGTACCAGATCCCGTAGCGCCGTCATGCTTCGCTAAAATATGGATTTGCTTGTTTCAGATGATATCTCTAGAAGAAATAAGAGTTAAGGTTAGAGTTGCATAGGCGTGTAAGCTAAGAGAGCAGTGAAAGGATATCCAAACATCGTCGGAACAGTGCACAAGGGAGTGATGTGTGGATACCTAGTTCGGGCCGACGTTTGGGCATGCTCGCCTAGCTAGAGTGCGGGTCACTTTAGAGCCGTTGAGGGTGATGCGCTGGCGTTGGCTGGCCGCGCATGGATGCAGATCTTGAGTGGCAGCGGAGCGCTATGATGCGGTGGACGAGACCGTTGGTGAAGTCCCAATGGCCTCGGGGGGCGGAGGTGCAACGACGTGCTCGGTGAAGTAGCCCCGGTGAGCTGGGAGATGGCGTCGGTGAAGCGCACCTGATGCGGTGGAACTCGGTGTCTGTGAGGCCCGTCGGTTGCGGCGGCCGACATTGTCGGTGGACCACCCGGTGCGGTGGACGAGGGCGTAGATGAGGTAGCTCTGGTGTGGTGGTGAAGCGCGACCGTCGTCTTCGTCGTCGTCGTCCGACACAGAGGTGGGGAACGGTGGGGAAAGAGACGAGACGAGGGGCGATTCGAGGGTTGGGGCGAATTAGGGATTTGAGCAATCTGGGCGCGGAAGGGGACGGTGGAGAAGAGAGATTTTGCAGGGCTGGAATTGGGGCTGCCAGATATTTCAATCCGAAACGTGGAAGCGCAAACTTATATTGTCATCGTCCTTTTTTCGGGGGGAGGGGGGTGGGTGGCTGGGTGCTACGCGTCCGTCTGACACACGCGACCACCCCGACAGGACTATGCTTCGGTGCCTTAAGGCACCTGCCTTTGTGTCCATGACATATGGGCCCAACAGGTGGCTGGCCCACATGTCAGTGACCCAAAGGCAGTTGCCTTTAAGGCACCGTAGCAACGTCCACCCCGACACGACCCTGGTTTGCCTGGTGCGCCTACATTTGAGAATGCAAACGAATCTTCTTTCATTTGCAAACGAATATGTATGTATTACCATGCCCGTGTTTTCCTTGCAATTGTTCATTTGAAACGAGATACTCCATCCGTTCACTTTTGTAAGTCATTTCAGACAACTTAAAATGAACTATTTTGCACATTGTCTGAAATGTCTTCAAGGTCTTATAAAAGTGAATAGAGGGAGTACTATAAATTAATTAATGAGGAGTTATTTGAAAAAAAATCGAAATGGTACCCACGCTAACGTGGATTAGAGTGTGTGTCACATAATTAGTTATTTGAATTAGAGTGTGTGTCACGTAGTTAGTTATTTGAATTAGAGTGTGTGTCACGTAGCGATCTCCAATTCTAACGTGGATTTCGCATTTCACTGTATCCACACTACTTTTTTAATACAAATTCATATGTATATGATGAACACCATGGTAGTGAGAAAACTTTTGGATGGATTCAAACATATGACCTATAAAATAGCACAATAAACTGAGTCAATGTCAACTTTTTGAAACTTAGTATGGCACGAATTCGAAATAATTACCCGTATGCCTAGTCCTTGGTTCAAATCTTACAATGTACACCAAATTGAAACATCAATATTAAGTCTCGTACTATGTACATTCAAATGTTGTTTTTAGCCCCCCCCCCCCCGCACAAACGGTACATACTTCCTGTATCGGTCAATCTTCCTCTCCTAACCACCTTAGGAAGCTATCGGTTTCCAACACACGTTCATTCTTTCTCTCCATGTTTCGATCTCTAAGTCAATCAACTACACAACCCCTTTTTCCACTCTGTTACCAAATGTATTTACCTCACACACCCGCCATTGCACCCCATGTCGAGCTCTCTGTCTCTCCCCCCCTCTCCCTCTCACCCTCTCGCGCTAAATACATGCATTGCCTATCTAGCCCCCCAATCTCTCGTGCATGCGCACGCACGCATGTTGTATATCTAGGTCACTCCCTCGAGACTGTCTCACTCTTTCTTCCGCACGGCGGGCCACACTCGCTCAATCTCGCTCTCTTTATCTGAGTCTCGTTTAACCTCATTTTCTTTCACACACAAATGATATATCTCCCTGTTCGGGCCTCGATCGACACACTCTATACTCTCTCACGCAGATTGTCTATCTAGGTCAGTCCATCCAAGCCGCCACCACTCTTTCGACCTCATGGTGGGCCACGCTCACTCAATCTCTCTCTCTCTCTCTCTCCGTATGTCTCGATTGACCTTGCTCTTTCTCGGACAAAAACAATATATCACCATGTTTGAGCCCAATTCGACCTATTCACATTGTATACTCTCTCACGCACATCGTCTATCTAGGTCACTCTCTCCAACCCGTCTCACTCTTTCAATCGCACGGCGACCCTATGTGATCGGTTGACCTTGCTTCCTCCCACGCACAAAATATTTCTACACGGCTATGACTGGATCATCTCTCAAGCTCTATCTTACAGCCCTCACCCTTGCCAAAAAGCTCAATCGGATAATATCTCTCCAGCGCATATATATTTGTTCAATGAATGTCGGACCACACTCACTTTGTCTCTCTATCTATATGTCTCTTGATTGACCTCGCTTTCTCACACCGTATCTTCCACGCATTGAAGCTACTACCTCTCCATCCCTCGCAAAGCCGGAGCTATTTACGTTGCGAGGGGCACTCCAACCTTGGATTAATTTGTGTAGGCATTTATTCCGGTCGGTTTAGATTATATTTTCGTAGCATTCGGCCCACAACTACTCCAATCACCGTAGCGGGTAATTAAGCTACGAGGAGCACCTAATATGAGCAACAGGGAGCCATTGGATCGAAGATGCAGCGACACACACGAGGCCTGAATGTTTTATTTGCAAAAAAACCTTTGGAGAGTTTGGAAATTGCGCATAATTACAAAGACTACTCCCAAGCCATTGGATCTCACTTCCAACGGTGTAAAAACTCGTATCACCATAGTATCTAAGCTGCGGGGTGGATGTGATATTCTATGCCGCTGTCATTTTTGTTCGGAAACTTGCAAAAAACGTGTAACTCGTGCCGTTACTTGTCTAACCGCGCAAAGTGTTTGTTCAAAAAAACCATCCTACACTGAAATATCGGAACAACACACGGGGGTCCCACTTGTCATTAATCAAATTTGGACCTAAAACTAACAAATCTGAAAGACGAGATTCGAACTGGCAACCTGGACTACAAAGCGTAAGTCGATAGCCTGAAAAAACGAACGGTTGTTGGCTTTGTCCCATAACTTGATTTTATACAGTACTTGCGTTGAGTAGAGTAGAGGGAGTGCCTCCTCAACACGTGTATGACCGTTATCTCACTTACTGGTGGGTCCCAGGTCTGCGATCTCAATCTCTCTTCTCTCCATCGTCTAACCTTTGCACGGGCACGCACGAAGAGCGGCGCTAGCTTGCCGTGGTGTTATTACAACTAAAAAACTTGGAAAATAGAAGAATCGCCTAGAACAAGAGACGTTGTGGCTGGTCGAGACGGAGCTAACCACAACTATCCTCCGTGCCATGTTTGCATGATTAAACTGTGTGGCTAGTGGGCTGTTTTCAACCGACTAGCTGGGTCCCGAGGTCGAACCATAGGTACTACGTCTGATACAGTATATTTTTACACGCACATTTTTCCTCCGTGCCGAGACGTGGCACACCCTATATTCTTCCTGATGGTGCACGCATATATTCTTCCTCCCGGGTGGTGCACGCATATATTCTCCCTGATGTGGGATGCCCTACCGCGCGTTTTCTGGGTCCTCCTCGGTCGTAGCGCCAAAGCAAGTAAATGAGTCGTCAAATCACAAACGACCACCTTTCCCTTCGAGTACATCAGTGAAGCACGGTGGCTAGCTAGTTGGGCTAGTTCGACCGATTAGCTAGGCAGCCGGCACATTTGTTTTTTCACCTCTTTTTTTATCTACTTGCCGGCAGGTAAATTTAAATATCCACCGCGGTGTTGCTCTGGTGTTTAGGTGCGGCAGGATTTTTAATTTTTTGATTGACGGGAGCAGGCGCGACAGGATTTTTAATTTTTTGATTGACGGGAGCAGGCGCCGTAGCAATTAGTCACGATGACTCCGCCTGTACCCACTGCTCCCTGATGTGAGAAGTCGTTGACTGGTGTTTTACCATGGTGAAAACCAAAAGATTCCCCGCTCCCTCCGCCTTCCCGTAGATTGCATTGCCTTTTAGTCGTTTTGCCCCCTTTGCTTCCCCTCCCCATTGCTTCTACCTAGTGCCATGGCGGCGCAGTAGATCACGGAGTCCGAGGTGAGGCTCCTGACACAGGAGCTCCATGCCAAGGATGCGGAGCTCAGGGCCAAGGACGTGGAGCTCCATGAGCTCAAGGAGGAGAGGAGTACCATGCTCCTCCGTTATGTGCGGGAGTTCACAGAGCTTCAAAAGTGGCAGGCGTCCACCACAAAGATGCTCGAGACGTCGATGTCGTTGCTACAGAAAGTGGGAGATACGATAGGCCATCAAGGGAGCCGGCTGGAGCGCGAGTGGGTCGATCGTGACGAGGTCCAAGATTGCCTCAGCCACTTGGTGAACCAAGTTGCCACGCATGTGTTGCGGTTGCGCGATGCCTACCGTCGTGCCAGCGCGACGATGCCGGCCATCGGGCTAAACCCGTTCGACCACCCGGTCGACTTCAACGAGCTGCGGTTTCCTGACCTGGTCTCCTTCTTCACCTATATATCCGAGGAGCTGAGCCGTCTCCGCGCGATGGTAGGGGCTGAGCTGGACAAGGAGGGGTTGCGGGCTGCCGTCGCCGTTGTCGGGCGAATCCTTTCAGGGCTCCGTCACCGGAATCCATTCGTGCCATTGGACGCCGTCTTTGACGAGCTGGCTCCCGTCAACCGGGAGCGGGCTCTGCGGGCGATTGCACCCTGCATCACCAATGTCGTGCGCCTCGAGAAGTAGAGGGACTTCGGTGGTGTTTAGGCGCCCTCTGCATGGGCATGTCCATGTCTCGGCGCAACATGACCGTTGGATCAAACTCAGACGGTGCAGATCAGTCACTATAGCACAAAGCGTGTGGGTGTGTTTGGTTGCATTCTCATCTCAATATAGTGTTTCCTCTTCGTGTATTTTTGTCAACCTACTAGTGTGGACTCATGCACCCTTCATGCACTCTGCCAAACACCCAAAAGTGGGTCGAGAAGGGAACTTTTGCTCCCATCGCGTGCACCCTTCATACACCCTGCCTAACACTATTCATGCTTCATATGGTTCATGTTTCATGGAGTACTGTAGCACCGTACTCTCCGTGCGCTGTGGACCTAGTTCTTTTAACATTGATCTCACCGTCCATTCTCGACCGGACAGCCGAAAAAGCGGTACTATGTTACATATAGGAGTAGTTGGCATGCCCACAACATCATTTGTTATCGTCATATCTTACTACACTAGCAACAAGATTGTGTAGTACTGACGTATGAACCACTGCACATGCCTAGTAGTAGGAGCACTGTGTATGTTCAAGTGGCTGCCGTGTTTCGCACTCCTCTGTCGTAAGAGTGGAAACGCTTGCTGTAATCATTTTTTTCTTCTGAAAAACAATGGACACGCTCTACCGTGCGGATCCTCTTCCAGCCATGCACTAAATTACTCACTTTCGCCGACGTGTGGGACAGCCAGCATCGGGGTCCACCAGCCATGCACCAAATTACTCCGTAGTAGAGTGACGGTAGACTACCCCGATCGAAGCGCCGCAGTAATGCCCAATGAGCCGTCAAATCACAAAACCCCCTCCTTTCCAGCAGTAAGTTGGACGGACGAAGCAACCATCATTTCACTCTTCTCTCTCAGCTTCCACTCTACCCAACCCTCGCTTCTGCCTCATCTTGTTCCTCATTTCTTCAAGAAAACCCCCACCTGCTTCTGCCATTGTTCTTCTCTCCCAAAGAAGGAAAGGTGAGCGCATCAATGGTGTTGATTCTGGCCAAGGCCCGGTCTTGCAACCCCGAGACTGATCCTATAATCCCTCTCTTTTCTTATTTTGGGTTTGTGATTATGGTTTCTTTTCTCTTATTTCTATTTGACAGTTTCTTGATGGACGCTGGAGCACCGGCCGAAGTGATGTCTATGGCTCCGGCCAAAACCGTCGAGGCTCATGGTACGAAGAAGCGCAAGCACCCCGCCGAGACTACCGCGGACAAGCTCAAAGCCATCGCCCTGTCCAAGCCCCTCTCTTCGGGATCCCTCATTAAGCAAGTCCAGGTAATATCTCTTCTTGACGATCTTTTTCTCGATCTTGATCGTGTTTTTTTCATCTAACACGCAGTACTAGTACTAGTAGTATAACTTTCTGGGTGATCTTGCATGTGATTTTTGTGTGCCAAATGACGGTTCTAAATTCCTATTTTGACCAAAACATGCAAGAGGTTGACATTGATTTCTTATAGATTACTTTCAACTACTCCCTCTGTCCCAAATTTCTTGTCTTAGATTTGTCTAGATACGGATGTATCTAATGCTAAAATGTGACTTGATACATCCGTATCTAGACAAATCTAAGACAAGAATTTTGGGACGGAGGGAGTACTTTATGAACATCAATGCTACCTTTTAAGAGGGTATATTTGCCTCAGTAACTTGTGTTATGGATATTGCATGTAATCCCTCTGCTCTCATGCCTTTGAAGACATGTTCTAGTGTCTTTGTTCACTCATTTCTGTGCGTATATGTAGTCATATATGGAGTATAATATCGAAAATCATCTTATATTTCTGAACGGAGGTAGTAATAAAATATGGTTTCTGTGGCATAAGGTGGGATAATGAAACGACTCGGATAAAGGCTTGGCCGTGGTGTGTCACGCTATGGAATACGTCAGCAGATTAGATTGGTGTAGATATTATTCTCTCTATGGCAATATGTGGAAACTTATTTTGCAGAGCCGGACACTATCTTTGTGTTCAAAATCTTCTATGAAGTACTTGGAGGAGGAACCCGCCTTGCAATGCCGAAGACAATCTGCGCGCCGGACTCGTCGTCATTGAAGCCTGGTTCAGGGGCTACTGAGGGAGTCTTGGATTAGGGGGTGTTCGGGTAGCCGGACTATACCTTCAGCCGGACTCCTGGACTATGAAGATACAAGATTAAAGACTCCGTCCCGTGTCCGGAAGGGACTTTCCTTGGCGTGGAAGGCAAGCTTGGTGATACGGATATGCAGATCTCCTACCATTGTAACCGACTTTGTGTAACCCTAACCCTCTCCGGTGTCTATATAAACCAGAGGGTTTTAGTCCGTAGGACAACATACACAACAACAATCATACCATAGGATAGCTTCTAGGGTTTAGCCTCTTCGATCTCGTGGTAGATCTACTCTTGTACTACCCATATCATCAATATTAATCAAGCAGGACGTAGGGTTTTACCTCCATCGAGAGGGCCCGAACCTGGGTAAAACTTCGTGTCCCTTGCCTCATGTTACCATCCGGCCTAGACGCACAGTTCGGGACCCCCTACCCGAGATCCGCCGGTTTTGACACCGACATTGGTGCTTTCATTGAGAGTTCCTCTGTGTCGTCACCGTCAGGCTTGATGGCTCCTATGATCATCAATAGCGATGCAGTCCAAGGTGAGACCTTCCTCCCCGGACAGATCTTCGTCTTCGGCGGCTTCGCACTGCGGGCCAATTCACTTGGCCGTCTGGAGCAGATCGAAAGCTACGCCCCTGGCCGTCAGGTCAGATTTGGAAGTTTAAACTACATGGCTGACATCTGCGGGGACTTGATCTTCGACAGTTTCGAGCCACTGCCGAGTGCACCGCACTGTCCCGACGAGCATGATCTAGCTCTGCCGCTGAACAGTGCCCTGGAGGCCGCACCCGCATCAGCTTCGACCTTTAATTCGGAGCCAACTGCGCCGATCGAGGATGGGCGGTTGGACGCCACCTCTGGTGCTGTGATCCCAACGGCGATTGAGCCGAACACCAGCCCCGTACTCTGTGAGACTCGTGACTCCAAGGAGCCGGACTCCTCTCTGGACTCCAAACCCTCCGCGCCCCTGCCAATCGAATCCGATTGGGCGCCGATCATGGAGTTTACTGCCGCGGACATCTTTCAGCACTCGCCTTTCGGCGATATCCTGAAGACACGGAAGTCTCTCTCTTTATCAGGAGAGCCCTGGCTGGACTATGGTCAGCAAGGTTAGGGTACGGACGATGAAGAAATTCAAAGCCCACCCACCACCCACTTTGTAGCCACTTTCGATGACTTAACCGACATGCTTGACTTCGACTCCGAAGACATCGACGATATGGACGCCGATGAAGGAGATGATGAAGAACCAGCGCCTACTAGGCCCTGGAAAGCCACCTCGTCATATGACATATACATGGTGGACACCCCAAAAGAAGGAGATGGCGATGGAACAGCGAAGGACGACCCCTCCAAGACACAGCCTAAGCGCTGGCGTCAGCGGTGCCGCTCAAAATCCCGCCAAAACAAATACGGAGATTCCAGCATGGGAGATAATAATACTCTGGAAAGTGCCGAAGAAAACCCCCTCCAGCAATATTTAGCACAGGAGGATGGAGAAACCAGCCCTCATGAGAGAGCGGCAGACAGAGAGGTCGAGGACGATAATTATATGCCTCCCTCCGAAGACGAGGCAAGCCTCGACGACGATGAATTCGTCGTGCCAGAGGATCCCGTCGAGCAAGAGCGTTTTCAACGCAGGCTTATGGCCACGGCAAGAAACCTCAAGAAAAAACAGCAACAACTTAGAGCTGATCAAGATTTGCTAGTCGACAGATGGACTGAAGTCCTTGCGGCCGAGAGCATAAACTCGAACGCCCCTCCAAGAGCTACCCAAAGCGCAGGTTGCTACCCCGATTAGAGGAGGAAGCACTTGATGCGGCCGACCGGCCACCTCGTGGCCGCGACAGAGAGGCCTCTCGGCCCTCCACTCAAGCCGCACCCCGTACCAAGGCACGGGAATATGCGCCGGACTTACGAGATATGTTGGAGGACAAGGCAAGGCAAACAAGATCGATCTACGGATCGCGGGGGCGCCCCACGGATCGAGACGGTAACCGTCATGCCGGCCACAAATTCGGCAGGGCCGAACACAGTAGACAAAACTCATTGGAGCTACGTCATGATATAGCCCGGTACAGAGGCGCCGCACACCCACTATGCTTCACAGACGAAATAATGGATCATCAAATCCCCGAGGGTTTCAAACCCGTAAACATTGAATCATATGATGGCACAACAGATCCTGCGGTATGGATCGAGGATTATCTCCTTCATATCCACATGGCCAGCGGCGATGATTTCCACGCCATCAAATACCTCCCACTCAAGCTTAAAGGACCAGCTCGGCATTGGCTTAACAGCCTGCCAACAGGATCAATCAGTTGTTGGGAGGACCTAGAAGCTGCACTCCTCGACAATTTCCAGGGCACTTATGTGCGACCCCTAGACGCCGATGACCTAAGTCACGTAATTCAGCAGCCAAAGGAATCAGCCAGGCAATTCTGGACATGGTTCCTAACAAAGAAAAATCAAATAGTCGACTGTCCGGATGCTGAGGCCCTAGCAGCCTTCAAGCACAATATCCGTGACGAGTGGCTGGCCCGGCACCTTGGACAGGAAAAGCCGAAATCTATGGCAGCACTCATGACACTCATGACCCGCTTTTGCACGGGAGAAGACAGCTGGCTTGCTCGTAGCAACAATATGACCAAGAACCCTGGTAATTCGGACACCAGGGACAGTAGTGGCAGGTCGCGTCGCAACAAGCAGAAGCGCCGCATTAACGGCAACAATGCTGAGGATACGTCAGTTAATGCCAGATTCAGAGGCTCTAAATCCGGTCAGCGGAAAAAGCCATTCAAAAGGAATCCTAGGGGCCCATCCAGTTTGGAACGAATACTCGACCGCTTGTGCCAGATACATGGCACCTCTGAAAAGCCGGCCAATCACACCAACAGGGATTGTTGGGTGTTCAAGCAGGCAGGCAAGTTAAACGCCGAAAATGAAGACAAGGGGCTGCATAGCGATGACGACGAGGAGCCCCGGCCGCCGAACAACAGTGGACAGAAGGGTTTTCCCCCACAAGTGCGGACGGTGAACATGATATACGCAACCCACGTCCCCAAAAGGGAGAAGAAGCACGCGTTAAGGGACGTATACGCGGTAGAGCCAGTCGCCCCAAAGTTCAACCCATGGTCCTCCTGCCCGATCACCTTTGATCGAAGAGACCATCCCACTAGCATCCGTCATGGCGGATTCGCCGCATTGGTTCTAGACCCAATTATTGATGGATTTCATCTCACTAGAGTCCTTATGGACGGCGGCAGCAGCCTGAACCTGCTTTACCAGGATACAGTGCGGAAAATGGGCATAGATCCCTCGAGGATTAAGCCCACCAAAACGACCTTTAAAGGTTTAATACCAGGTGTAGAGGCCAACTGTACAGGCTCAGTCACACTTGAAGTGGTCTTCGGATCTCCGGATAATTTCCGAAGCGAGGAGTTAATCTTCGACATAGTCCCGTTCTGCAGTGGTTATCACGCACTGCTCGGGCGAACCGCATTCACCAAGTTCAATGCGGTACCGCACTACGCATACCTTAAGCTCAAGATGCCAGGCCCTCGAGGAGTAATTACGGTCAATGGAAACACCGAACGCTCCCTCCGAACGGAGGAGCACACGGCGGCCCTTGCAGCGGAAGTACAAAGCAGCCTCTCCAGGCAGTTCTCCAGTCCGGCCACTAAACGGCCGGACACCGTCAAGCGCGCCTGGAGTAACCTACAACAAGACCGCCTGGCACGATCCGAGCAGGCGTAGCAATGCGGCCCCAACCCCAACCCTCGCAAAAAGGCGACGCCAGTACTTCACGTACATGACTACGCTCTAGAGATACCATGGGTACAGGGGGAGGGGCACCATCACGGCACGCCCAAACACGGCTTAAACCGTACCAGGGGCTACCGATTTTTTAATTTTCTCTTACTTTCAGGACTCCATCCTTCGGAAGGCCTGTTCGGCAGTTCAATTGCCGCACAAACGATGCAAGAACCAGGGAAGCAGACAAGCCACGCCGCATTACGGAACTCCCAGGTGGTCTCTATCACGAGCAGTATACCTGTTCCGCATACTATTCCGCAGCTTGCCCCTGGAACGGACATGTTAACTAGTCCAACCTTTCACTTATCGCATTATTTGTATCGTTCTGCTTTGATCGCAGCCCTTTTTAATAAACAATGCATAGCTTTCGTCTATTTTTGCATTACCTTTTTTCTTTATATATGTTCCTTAACGACATGTTGCACCCATACACGTTGGTACGGCCAAAATACGCCAGGGGCTTTAGTACCCCTCAATATGGTGTGAGAAGTCCGAACACTTTAACAAGTGCGGCACCCCGAACTTATAGCATTATATGCATCGGCTCCGAATCATGTCTTGGGTCAATAGTTGGGTTTGCCCGGCTCCTATGTTTTGGTGCCTTACGTTCCGCTATATCGGCTAAGGTAGCACTAGGAGAACCACTGCGATTGTGCCCCAGTTGAGCTGGGTCGAGCACCTCAGTGGAGAAAGCTAAAACTGACTGTCATGATGAAGCGAGAGCTGGTCGCTGTTCGAGAGGTTTTTCGAGTCCCTAAAGACTTATGCCGCTTAGGGCGAGGAGCCGGCTCTGTCCGGCCAAGGCGTGGATAGCGCCCCAAACTCGGTCCTCCGAATACCAGGGGCTTTGCCGAAATTAAAAATTATAGAATTCTATGGCTAAGTGAGAGTGTTCACGCATTATAGTCCGATTGCCTTGTTCGTTGGGCTGAGCGCCTCCCTCGAAGGACCCAAACATGGGAAAAAGAGCGCTCAGGTTTATCCCCGAACACCCCAGCACTAGCGGCATGGGGGCAGAAGCCGACGACTTGCCATCTCTCAGAATTGATAAACAGCCGCACAGAAGATAATATTTTAAATTCCAACAGCATTGCTTAGCGCATATGAACAAGTTTTCAGCGCATAGGACAAAACGAGCAAGTTTCACTCAAAAATTACATCCCTAGAACATTCATACGCCACAAGGCAGGCTCCCTTCAGAACATCCTTATAGTAATTCTCGGGCTTGCGATGCTCTTTCCCCAGCGGTGGCCCGTCCTTCACAAGCTTCTCAGCATCCAGCTTGCCCCAGTGCACCTTAGCACGGGCAAGGGCCCTACGGGCACCTTCAATGCAGACGGAGCGCTTGATGACTTCGAGCCTTGGAAAGGCCTCCACCAGCCGCCGCACCAGCCCGAAATAGCTCCCCGGCAGAGCCCCTCCAGGCCACAGCTGAACAATGAGGCCCTTCATGGCCTGTTCAGCTGCCTTGTGGAGCTCGACCAGTTGCTTCAGATGGTCGCTCAGGGGAACGGAGTGTCCGGCCTCAGCATACTGAGACCAGAACACCTTCTCTGTCGAGCTGCCCTCCTCGGCTCGATAGAATGCGGCGGCATCGGACACACTCCGGGGAAGATCTGCGAACGCTCCTGGAGAGCTCTGGATTCGGGTAAGTAACAAGTAACTCACGTTTATGTGTTTGCTTTACAGAAAGAATGCCTTACCCGACGCTATCTTCACCTCATCCAACTCCTGCAGGGTCTTCTGGGATTCGGCCTTGGCAGACTTGGCATTTTCAATAGCCATCGCGAGCTCGGATGCTCGCATCTTTGAGTCAAGCTCCAAACTCTCATGTTTTTTCATGAGAGCCTGGAGCTCTTGCCGTACCTTGCCAACCTCGGCCTCATACTTCTCCCGCTCGGTGCGCTCCGAGGCCGCCCTCTTCTCGGCCTCGACGAGCGCTTGCTTAAGGGTCCCCACCTCAGACGTGGCCCCTACAATAGCCACGACAATCCTGTCATTCTTTGCAATTGCACCTTTTTATATATATATATATATTTATATATTTAAAAACAAGGTATTTCTTACCTTCATTGTCCTTGAGCTGCTTCTTGGCGCCCGAGCTCTTGCTCGGACCGCTCGAGGTTCTGCTTTAGCGTGTCCACTTCCGCAGTCAGTGCGGCGGACGCAAGCAGAGAAGCCTGCATACGCATATTGACACATTTTTGTTAGACTCCTGCGAATTTTATTTGATCCTCTATTCGGCTTTTCTTCCCGAACGCCAAATAGAGCATGAGGGGCTACTGTCTATGCGGTAATATTATTTACACATTCATTACTTACCTCAATGGCCTGTTAAAAGGCTAGTACAAGCTTCAGTCAATCCGCTCTTGGAGGACTGAACCTTCCGGACCACCGCACTCATAATGATGCGGTGCTCCTCGTTGATGGAGGCGCCTTGGAGCGCGTCCAACAGATTGTCCGGCGCCTCCGGTTGGACGGGGGTCACCGGCACGGTGGGCTTGCTCCTCTTGGAACGAGGTCCCCCGCTGGACTCTGGAACCTTTGAAGGTTCCGGAGCGGTGTCCGGCCTAGAGCCGGACTTGGAGCCCTGGGGGGTCTCATCCCCTTTACTCCTGGAGTCCGGGAGGTCGCCTTGCGGCGCCTCCAGGACCACCTCCTCCTGGCTTGGAACCTGTTGGGACAACACTTCGGTGTCGTCCGTGGGGCGGGGGGAGGAAGCCGTCGGAAGCGAGTTCACATCTGACGAGTCCAGTGAACCGCTCGACGACGCGTTGAGCTGGTCTTTGGGTGGGCTGCATAAACATATTCGATGTAAGGGAAAGCTGTGCAATAAACGAATACTATGAATTACTCTGGTATCCGGATACTTACGATTTTGCCAGGGGCTTGGCCCTGGGCTGCCACTCCTCTCCGCTGTCGTCGGCGTCGGTGGAGTAGTCTGGAGGAAGGGTTTTCCCCTTCTTGGACCCTCCGGCCTCCCCAGAGAGGGCGGCCTTCCTTTTCTTCTCTCCTCCCGCTGGAGGGGGAGAGGTCTCTTCTTCTTCCTCCTCGTCTTCCCGGGAGGAATGCGCCTCGGAACCGTCAGATGATGGATCCGACACCTCCTGGCGCCGGGCACTCTTTTGAGTCCCCGTGGCCTTTTTCGCGGCCTTCTTCTCCGGCACCACATAGGGTGCCGGAACCAGCAGCTTTGCCAAGCGAGCGTCCGCTGGGCCTTCGGGCAAAGGAGCCGGACAGTTGATATGTCCGGATGTCACCTGCCAGTCCTGTTAAAGGTAAGGGAGCTTAGATCCCGCATGCAGTCAAACTATGAAAAACTGATACCCTGTAAAAGGAAAAAACAGCTTACCGCATGAGCATGACGCTGCGTACTGAATCCGTGATCCTCGGTAGCAGATGCGGGGGCCTCGGCGGCCTTGAAAAGCACCTTTCAGGCATCTTCGTACGTCGTGTCGAAGAGCCTGCTCAGAGTTTGGTGTCGCGCCGGGTCGAACTCCCACAGGTTGAAAGCCCGTTGTTGACACGGGAGGATCAGGCAGATGAGCATAACCTGGACTACGTTGACAAGTTTGAGCTTCTTGTCCACCAGGGTTTGGATGCATGTTTGGAGTCCGGTCAGCTCTCCTTTCTTACCCCACAACAGGCCTGTCTCCTTCCAGGAGGTGAGCCGCGTAGGGGGTCCGGATCGAAGCTCGGGGGGTGCGACCCACTCGGCGTCGCGCGGCTCGGTGATGTAAAACCACCCTGATTGCCACCCCTTCAGGGTCTCCACAAAGGAGCCCTCGAGCCATAGGACGTTGGCCATCTTGCCCACCATGGCGCCTCCGCACTCCGCCTGGTTGCCGCGCACCACCTTCGGCTTGACATTGAAAGTCTTGAGCCATAGGCCGAAATGGGGGCGGATGCGGAGGAAAGCCTCGCACACGACGATAAACGCCGAGATGTTGAGGACAAAGTTCGGGGCCAGATCGTGGAAATCCAGGCCGTAGTAGAACATGAGCCCCGGACAAATGGGTGGAGAGGGAAGCCCAGTCCGCGAAGGAAATGGGGGAGGAACACCACCCTCTCATGGGGCCTAGGGGTGGGGATGAGCTGCCCCTTTTCGGGAAGCCGGTACGCGATGTCGTTAGACAGGTATCCGGCCTTCCTCAGCTTTTTGATGTGTCCCTCCGTGACGGAGGAGACCATCCACTTGCCTCCCGCTCCGGACATGGCTGGAGAAGGTTGAGGTGGGAGTGCGGACTTGGGCGCTGGAGCTCGAGTGCGCAAGAGTGGATAGGCGAAGGAGGAAGAAGGCGTAGGTGAAAAGGTGGATCCTTATCCCCTTATATGGGTGGACGCAACTACATGTCCCCACCAGCCTGGTAAAACTCGCTTATCTCCAAGCGCCGTAATCAATGGCGCGGTTGGGTTACCCACGCCCGTATTGATGAGAATCCCGGGATAAGGGGACACGATCTCTGCTTTAACAAGACGTGCCAAGGAAACCGCCTCGCATGACGCGCTGAGGTGGGATAATGAAACGACTCGGATAAAGGCTTGGCCGTGGTGTGTCACGCTACGGAATACGTCAGCAGATTAGATTTGGTGTAAATATTATTCTCTCTATGGCAATATGTGGAAACTTATTTTGCAGAGCCGGACACTATCTTTGTGTTCAAAATCTTCTATGAAGTACTTGGAGGAGGAACCCGCCTTGCAATGCCGAAGACAATCTGCGCGCCGGACTCGTCGTCATTGAAGCCTGGTTCAGGGGCTACTGAGGGAGTCCTGGATTAGGGGGTGTTCGGATAGCCGGACTATACCTTCAGCCGGACTCCTGGACTATGAAGATACAAGATTAAAGACTCCGTCCCGTGTCCGGAAGGGACTTTCCTTGGCGTGGAAGGCAAGCTTGGCGATACGGATATGCAGATCTCCTACCATTGTAACCGACTTTGTGTAACCCTAACCCTCTCCGGTGTCTATATAAACCGGAGGGTTTTAGTCCGTAGGACAACATACACAACAACAATCATACCATAGGCTAGCTTCTAGGGTTTAGCCTCTTCGATCTCGTGGTAGATCTACTCTGGTACTACCCATATCATCAATATTAATCAAGCAGGACGTAGGGTTTTACCTCCATCGAGAGGGCCCGAACCTGGGTAAAACTTCGTGTCCCTTGCCTCCTGTTACCATCCGGCCTAGACGCACAGTTCGGGACCCCCTACCCGAGATCCGCCGGTTTTGACACCGACAGTTACTGTCGTGGGTTTGTCACGGCACATGTCCTCATGAAAGGACTTAGTCGTGGAGCCATCGCAACGGGTTAGCTTAAAGGGGTTAAACCGGACAAGGGGACACGGGAGTTTATACTAGTTCGGCCCCTTCGATGAAGGTAAAAGCCTACGTCTAGTTGTGATTGGTATCGCTAGGGTTTCGAAGGCCAGGGAGCGAATCCGCTTTGTCGGGCTCTCAGGTTGTTGTTGTCTCCACTTGAACCGCCGCCGGGTTACCCCTTTATATACTCAGGACGACCCCGGCTAGTTTACAGAGTCCCAAGGCTGGCTCATACAAGTGTCCGCCTCGGTCTCCTCTTTCCTATCTTATAATACAAGTTTATACAATCATGGCGGTTTACTATCATGGGCCCTAAATCGCCTGCGGGCTCTCGGCCTCTAAGCCTTATCCGTAAAGCGCCATCTTCTGGGTTTCCTTGGGCTTCATTATAAGTGAAGGTGAACCGGCCCCTCCTGGGCGGTTTACCTTTAATGGTTATATCCTCAACATTAGGCCCCAGATTGATTTGAACCTGTTCATGCCAATCTTCAATCCTTAGAAAAAACTACCTGACTTTCTGACAATTCTCGTAAACTGCCATATTGTCTTCTCCCTGTGAACTTTGGTGAACCGCCATGACGTCATCTTCTGTCACTGCAGTAAATCATTGTGACGTCATCCCTGTATAAAAAGATTTATGAAGATTCCCTTCTCTTTAATTAATTCCCGAAGATCGAGGCGACATCTACATCTTGTTTTGCCGCTCCCGACTCCTCGATTTTTGCGCCAGCTATTTTATCCCACTTCCCTTATAAATAAGACCGGGGCGCCTTCCATTTCCCCCCTTTCCTATTCGCATCGTCTTCCTCCTGTTCGTACCAGTCTGCACCAACTAGGCCGCTGCATCACCCTGTTTGTACCAGATCTCTTAAGATACTCCGCCGATGCGTGTCTCTGGTAAGTACTCCTTTCCTTTACTTGTTAAATCTGCATTAGGGTTTCGAAGTTTCTTCGGTGTTCGTGAGTGTTCATCAGTACTTTCTCTGCTTTTCCTTTAGCATCGTACTGAATCTAGCTAGGCCTGATAGTTTCCCCTTGCGGCTGGATCTATAGCTTTAATCTGTTGTACTACAGCATCTTACTGTTCCTGTATAAATCCTTCTCTGAGCCTTCACTGTTCTATTCAACACCATTGTAAGGCTCAGAAAAAATTTGTGTTTTGAACAACGGTAGATCCAAAATTATATCACCATCTTGTGAAACTCGTTTCCGCAACACTTAACAAATTTTCAGATTGGGTTCTGCCTCCCAAGGGCGGTTTATCCTTTAGTAATTGATAATTTGTCATATGTCATTAGCCCTCTCTTAAACCGCCATCTAGACTTGAATAGCAATGCCTGGTTCACTTCATACGTATACCTTGAATTGTCAGTTTAACATTTGACAAACACATATGAACCGCCAATCATAAACCGTCCATTTTCCTTTCACAGACTTTGTAAGATGACGAAGCAATTTGCTGCTTGCAACTAGGTTCCATCTCGGATCACAGAAACGCAAATCAATGAATATGTCACCACAGGCGTTTTAGCTTCAAAAAATGTCCTCCATTGGCGAGTTCCTGGCCCTGAGTGCCCTCCTGAGCCTCAAGATGGAGAAGTGATTGTGTTCATGCAACATTTAGCTCGAGGTTTCAGTCCTCCCGGAACAAAAAATCTCCGGGATGTTCTTGCCAGCTTCCAACTTCATCCTCAAGATATTGGACCAAATTCTGTGTCCAACATATGTGATTTCCAAGTATTCTGTGAGGTTTACCTACAAGAAGAACCAACTGTCGACCTCTTTCAAGATCTCTTTCACTTAAACTGCTGGACTGAATTTTCTGATGGACCCAATACTGAACTTGGTGGTGTGTCGATTCAAAAGAGGAAAGAGGTTGAATTTCCTCACGCCAAACTTCACAGCCATCCAAAAGACTGGAACCAAACCTGGTTCTACTGTCAGAATACTGCCCCTGCTGAAGAGAATCCTTTACCGGGCTACCGTCCGCACCGGCTCAGCAATACTCACCCTTTACCTCAGAGATTGTTTGCCAAAGACCGACAAGCCTATGCACCTCAACTCGCCAAACTCCGTGCTTTCCTTGCCAACGGTTTAACTGGTGTTGATCTCGTCCGCTTTTGGATTTCATGGTGCATTCTACCTTTAAGCCGCCGCCCCGGATTGATGTTTGAATATAATGGCAACACCAACGATCCACAACGGTTTAATGAAATAGAACTGACTGATGATGAAGTCACTGAAGGTGTAAAGAAAATACTTAACGAACCGCTCACCGTATGTACTCAAATTGGTCTGTGTCCTTTTTATACCTCCAACAAACCGCCAGCGGTAAAGACTTTAACCTTGTACTTTTCCTGATCCTGCTCCGCTTTAACACTGCTATAATAACTCTTTGTGCAATCTCGCAGGCCAGTAGCTCCTTCTAGAAAAGGAAATCTCAAGACAAAGCGGCTAAGGCTCCTCGTGTTAAGACCAAGGTCATCAAGAGAGCTGCCAAAAAGAAAACTGCTGAGTCTTCGAAACCACCAGAGGATGTCGGTGACTCGGCTGAAGAGGTAAAGTTTGACTCCCTTGACTTCTGTTCATATATTTTAATGATAATGATTACTCCTAGGATGATGCGGAGGCCAGCCATGCAGATTTCATGGCTTCAAGCCACTTTGCGGAATCTGGGCTCACCATTGCTTCTTCATAGTTCGTAGGTTCATCATGATCAAGCATCATGACTTCCAGAACGGGATTACCGTACCACTCTGGCGCGGATCTTACTCTGGTTGATCTATGAGGTTCAGTAGTATCTTGTTCTGAAGTTTCATGATCACTATCATTAACTTCCTCACTAACTGGTGTAGGTGTCACAGGAACAGTTTTCTGTGATGTACTACTTTCCAATAAGGGAGCAGGTACAATTACCTCGTCAAGTTCAACTTTCCTCCCACTCACTTCTTTCGAGAGAAACTCCTTCTCCAGAAAGTTTCCGAATTTAGCAACAAAAGTCCTGCCTTCGGATCTGTGATAGAAGGTGTATCCAATAGTTTCCTTTGGATATCCTATGAAGACACATTTCTCCGATTTGGGTTCGAGCTTATCAGGTTGAAGCTTTTTCACATAAGCATCGCAGCCCCAAACTTTTAGAAACGACAACTTTGGTTTCTTGCCAAACCATAGTTCATAAGGCGTCATCTCAACGGATTTTGATGGTGCCCTATTTAACGTGAATGCGGCCGTCTCTAGAGCGTATGCCCAAAACGATAGCGGTAAATCAGTAAGAGACATCATAGATCGCACCATATCCAGTAAAGTACGATTACGATGTTCGGACACACCATTACGCTGAGGTGTTCCGGGTGGCGTGAGTTGCGAAACTATTCCACAATTTTTCAAATGTACACCAAAATCGTAACTCAAATATTCTCCTCCACGATCAGATCGTAGAAACTTTATTTTCTTGTTACGATGATTTTCAACTTCACTCTGAAATTCCTTGAACTTTTCAAATGTTTCAGACTTATGTTTCATTAAGTAGATATACCCATATCTGCTTAAATCATCTGTGAAGGTGAGAAAATAACGATATCCGCTACGAGCCTCAATATTCATCGGACCACATACATCTGTATGTATGATTTCCAACAAATCTGTTGCTCTCTCCATAGTACCGGAGAACGGTGTTTTGGTCATCTTGCCCATGAGGCACGGTTCGCAAGTACCAAGTGATTCATAATCAAGTGGTTCCAAAAGTCCATCAGTATGGAGTTTCTTCATGCGCTTTACACCGATATAACCTAAACGGCAGTGCCACAAATAAGTTGCACTATCATTATCAACTCTGCATCTTTTGGCTTCAACATTATGAATATGTGTATTACTACTATCGAGATTCAATAAGAATAGACCACTCTTCAAGGGTGCATGACCATAAAAGATATTACTCATATAAATAGAACAACCATTATTCTCTGATTTAAATGAATAACCATCTCGCATTAAACAAGATCCAGATATAATGTTCATGCTCAATGCTGGCACCAAATAACAATTATTTAGGTCTAATACTAATCCCGAAGGTAGATGTAGAGGTAGCGTGCGACCGCGATCACATCGACTTTGGAACCGTTTCCCACGCGCATCGTCACCTCGTCCTTAACCAATCATCGCTTAATCCGTAGTCCCTATTTCGAGTTGCAAATATTAGCAACAGAACCAGTATCAAATACCCAGGTGCTACTGCGAGCATTAGTAAGGTACACATCAATAACATGTATATCACATATACCTTTGTTCACCTTGCCATCCTTCTTATCCGCCAAATACTTGGGGCAGTTCCGCTTCCAGTGACCAGTCTGCTTGCAATAGAAGCACTCAGTTTCAGGATTAGGTCCAGGTTTGGGTTTCTTATCTTGAGTAGCAACTTGCTTGCCATTCTTTTTGAAGTTCCCTTTCTTCTTCCCTTTGCCCTTTTTCTTGAAACTAGTGGTCTTGTTGACCATCAACACTTGATGCTCCTTCTTGATTTCTACCTCCGCGGCTTTCAGAATCGCGAAGAGCTCGGGAATAGTCTTGTTCATCCCTTGCATATTATAGTTCATCACGAAGCTCTTGTAGCTTGGTGGCAGTGATTGAAGAATTCTGTCAATGACGCAATCATCTGGAAGATTAACTCCCAATTGAATCAAGTGATTATTATACCCAGACATTTTGAGTATATGCTCACTGACAGAACTGTTCTCCTCCATCTTGCAGCTATAGAACTTATTGGAGACTTCATATCTCTCAATCAGGGCATTTGCTTGAAATATTAACTTCAACTCCTGGAACATCTCATATGCTCCATGACGTTCAAAACGTCGTTGAAGTCCCGATTCTAAGCATTAAAGCATGGCACACTGAACTATCGAGTAGTCATCAGCTTTGCTCTGCCAGACGTTCATAACATCCGGCGTTGCTCCTGCAGCAGGCCTGGCACCCAACGGTGCTTCCAGGATGTAATTCTTCTGTGCAGCAATGAGGATAATCCTCAAGTTACGGACCCAGTCCGTGTAATTGCTACCATCATCTTTCAACTTTGCTTTCTCAAGGAACGCATTAAAATTCAACGGAACAACAGCACGAGCCATCTATCTACAATCAACATAAACAAGCAAGATACTATCAGGTACTAAGTTCATGATAAGTTTAAGTTCAATTAATCAAATTACTTAAGAACTCCCACTTAGATAGACATCCCTCTAATCCTCTAAGTGATTACGTGATCCAAATCAACTAAACCATAACCGATCATCCCGTGAGATGGAGTAGTTTTCAATGGTGAACATCTTTATGTTGATCATATCTACTATATGATTCACGCTCGACCTTTCGGTCTCCGTGTTCCGAGGCCATATCTGTATATGCTTGGCTCGTCAAGTATAACCTGAGTATTACACGTGTGCAACTGTTTTGCACCCGTTGTATTTGAACGTAGAACCTATCACACCCGATCATCACGTGGTGTCTCAGCACGAAGAACTTTCGCAACGGTGCATACTCAGGGAGAACACTTCTTGATAATTTAGTGAGAGATCATCTTATAATGCTATCGTCAATCAAAGCAAGATAAGATGCATAAAAGAATAAACATCACATGCAATCAATATAAGTGATATGATATGGCCATCATCATCTTGTGCTTGTGATCTCCATCTCCGAAGCACCGTCGTGATCTCCATCGTCACCGGCGTGACACCTTGATCTCCATCGTAGCATCGTTGTCGTCTCATCAAGTTTATGCTTCCACGACAATCGCTACCGCTTAGTGATAAAAGTAAAGCATTACATCGCGATTGCATTGCATACAATAAAACGACAACCATATGGCTCCTGCCAGTTGCTGATAACTCGGTTACAAAACATGATCATCTCATACAATAAAATTCAGCATCATGCCTTGACCATATCACATCACAACATGCCCTGCAAAAACAAGTTAGACATCCTCTACTTTGTTGTTGCAAGTTTTACGTGGCTACTACGGGCTTAAGCAAGAACCAATCTCACCTACGCATCAAAACCACAACGATAGTTTGTCAAATAGACTCCGTTTTAACCTTCGCAAGGACCGGGCGTAGCCACACTTGGTTCAACTAAAGTTGGAGAGACTGTCGCCCGCAAGCCACCTATGTGCAAAGCACGTCGGGGGAACCGGTCTCGCGTAAGCGTACGCGTAATGTTGGTCCAGGTCGTCTCGTCCAACAATGCCGCCGAACCAAAGTATGACATGCTGGTAGGCAGTATGACTTATATTGCCCACAACTCACTTGTGTTCTACTCGTGCATATAACATCAACATAAATAACCTAGGCTCTGATACCACTGTTGGGTTTCGTAGTAATTTCAAAAAAATTCCTACGCACACGCAAGATCATGTGATGCATAGCAACGAGAGGGGAGAGTGTTGTCTACGTACCCACACAGACCGACTGCGGAAGCGTTGACGCAACGTAGAGGAAGTAGTCGTACGTCTTCACGATCCAACCGATCAAGCACCGAAACTACGGCACCTCCGAGTTCGAGCACACGTTTAGCTCGATGACGATCCTCGGACTCCGATCCAGCAAAGTGTCGGGGAAGAGTTCCGTCAGCATGACGGCGTGGTGACGATCTTGATGCACGACAGCAGCAGGGCTACGCCTAAACTCCGCTGTAGTATTATCGAGGAATATGGTGGCTGGGGGCACCGCACACGGCTAAGGAATAGATCACGTGGATCAACTTATGTGTTCTAGGGTGCCTCTACCTCAGTACATAAAGGACCAAAGGGGGGAGGCTGGCCGGCCACAAGGGGTGCGCCAGGAGAGTCCTACTCCCTCTGGGAGTAGGATTCCCCCCTAATCCTAGTTGGAATAGGATTCGCGGAGGGGGAAAAGAGAAGGAGGGGGCCGGCCACCTCTCCTAGTCCTAATAGGACTAGGGGAAGGGGGAGGCGCGCAGCCCATGTAGGGTTGCCTCTTCTCTTTTTCCACTAAGGCCCATCATGGCCCATTTAGCTCCCGGGGGGTTCCTGTAACCTTCCCGGTACTCCGGTAAAATCCCGATTTCACCCGGAACACTTCCGATATCCAAACATAGGCTTCCAATATATCAATCTTTATGTCTCGACCATTTAGACTCCTCGTCATGTCCGTGATCACATCCGGGACTCCGAACAACCTTCGGTACATCAAAATGCATAAACTCATAATATAACTGTCATCGTAACCTTAAGCGTGTGGACCCTACGGGTTCGAGAACAATGTAGACATGACCGAGACACGTCTCTGGTCAATAACCAATAGCGGGACTTGGATGCCCATATTGGCTCCTACATATTCTACGAAGATCTTTATCGGTCAGACCGCATAACAACATACGTTGTTCCCTTTGTCATCGGTATGTTACTTGCCCGAGATTCGATCGTCGGTATTCCTATACCTAGTTCAATCTCGTTACCGGCAAGTCTCTTTACTCATTCTGTAATACATCATCCCGCAACTAACTCATTTAGTTGCAATACTTGCAAGGCTTAAGTGATGTGCATTACCGAGAGGGCCTAGAGATACCTCTCCGACAATCGGAGTGACAAAACCTAATCTCGAAATACGCCAACCCAACATGTACCTTTGGAGACACCTGTAGAGTACCTTTATAATCACCCAGTTACGTTGTGACGTTTGGTAGTACCCAAAGTGTTCCTCCGGTAAACGGGAGTTGCATAATCTCATAGTTATAGGAACATGTATAAGTCATGAAGAAAGCAATAGCAACATACTAAACGATCGGGTGCTAAGCTAATGGAATGGGTCATGTCAATCAGATCATTCTCTTAATGATGTGATCCCGTTAATCAAATAACAACTCATTGTTCATGGTTAGGAAACATAACCATCTTTGATTAACGAGCTAGTCAAGTAGAGGCATACTAGTGACACTTTGTTTGTCTATGTATTCACACATGTATTATGTTTCCGGTTAATACAATTCTAGCATGAATAATAAACATTTATCATGATTATAAGGAAATAAATAATAACTTTATTATTGCCTCTAGGGCATATTTCCTTCAGTTTGAGCCTCCCCAACTTCTGTTTCAACGGCTTGAAACGGCAATTGCCCTCTAACGTTAACACTGCGGTGTCTGCATTGATACGATCTGATGAATGCAAAATCGCCGAGACCCGTTTGACCCAATGGGTCGTGGACTCTCCTTCCTCTTGGACACAAACGGCCAGATCTACAATCAACATCGGCTGCTTACACGTATCCTTGAAGTTCTGGATAAACCGGTGCTTCAGTTCGGCCCATGAACCAATAGAGTTGGTCGGCAAGCTCTTCAACCAAGTGCGAGCTGTTCCTTCCAACATCATGGTGAAATATTTAGCACACACAGCCTCATCCACATCTAACATCTCCATTGCCATCTCATAGCTCTCCACCCATGCCTCTGGCTGCAAATCGGCGGTGTAATTTGGTACCTTACGAGGTCCCTTGAAATCTTTGGGCAGTCGCACATTACGCAATGCGGGAGTTAAACATGGTACTCCTAGGGAACTGAACATCACCCCTGGCTCCACGGAGGCAGTAGGGTGAACCGGAGTATGTTGTCGTGCTTCGTGTCGAGCTGTCAACTCGGCCTCTCGACGTGCGCGGCCATGGTCCACAACATCTTGCGCATTAGCACCTCCCCCGGCCGGGTTGTTCCCCCGTGGCGAATTTCGGCGGCGTGTGCTACTGGACACGGCCGGTTCGTCTTCCACGTGTCTGCTATAACTCCGGCTTGGACGGGGAGTGGAATGAATCCTCTCGCAACTGTGTGAATATGCTTGTTGTTGATTTAGTGCTGTCTGAAGGAGATCCCTGGCCCGACACGCTTCCACTGCAACTGGTGACTCGCCGTCGGTTGGGAGGGCCGCCAGACGCGAAGCGGCAGCCACAATGTTGTCCAACGGGTTGGAATAATGCCCGGGCGGCGTTGATGGTACAACGTTGTTCTGGCGAGGCAGGTCTGTCGCGCGCGGCTGAACCGGCGCTCCTGCTCCCGGCGCCCCCGCCCGGTTTAGCGTGGGTTGGTTACCAGCTCCTGCATCTGGCGTGTTGAAAAGATTCTGCGGCTCGTAAACCGACGGGAGACGTGATCGGTACCTTCTTCTCATGACCTCCTCCGAAGCATTCTGATCCAGCCTAATACGATATGCCTGTGCTTCCAACTCGGCCCGCTCCGTAGCCATCCTGGCGTTCTCTGCTGCCAGCTCCGCTTTAGCCTGGGCTATCTGATCTTTCACTTTTAGAATCTCCACATCGTGTTGATCCCTGGTTGCTGCATCTACCTCCGTGGACATCAGTGCCACCAGAGCGTCGAACAAATTAGATAAAACTTGGGCCGGAGGCGGCGCCGAGCTTCCTGCCCCTGCTGGTGTGGCCGTCGTTGAACCGGAGAGCACTGCTGCGGCGATAGATGAATGAGGCGCCGATCGTGTGCCGGCCATGAACATGGCGGCCCAGTTTGGCAGACCGGGGGAATCCGGAATACTGTTGCCCTCGGATCCTCCCTCAATCCGGCCGTCCTGCAACTGGTAAAGCGATTCCGTCTCCAGAAGACTCGTCACTACAGCAGACCACGGTTTCTCCATCGGAGACCGGTTCATCCTCATACCCCGATCCATGGACGACACCTACGAAAACATGTCTTGCCTCGGGCTGAACCGGTGAAGAACTTGCATGCCGAGCCGTTTCGATGATGTCGGTGCAGATGTCCAGCTCGGGGGCCGGTTCGGCGATCTTGCCGATGAAGACGTGAATCCCACCAAAGGGGACCCGGTACCCGTATTCCATTGAATCAGCCTCGGGACCCCATCCTGCGTTCTTGATGTAGAGCTTGCCGCGACGACTCTTCGTCATCCGGCCCACAGCGTATCCCTTGAGTCCATCGAAGCTGCCCTTCAAGAATTCAAAACCATCATGCGATAGCCCCATGGTGGGCGCCAACTGTCGTGGGTTTGTCACGGCAGATGTCCTCGTGAAAGGACTTAGTCGTGGAGCCATCACAACGGGTTAGCTTAAAGGGGTTAAACCGGACAAGGGGACACGGGAGTTTATACTAGTTCGGCCCCTTCGATGAAGGTAAAAGCCTACATCTAGTTGTGATTGGTATTGCTAGGGTTTCGAAGGCCAGGGAGCGAATCCGCTTTGTCTGGCTCTCGGGTTGTTGTTGTCTCCACTTGAACTGCCGCCGGGTCACCCCTTTATATACTCAGGAGGACCCCGACCGGTTTACAGAGTCCCGAGGCTGGCTCATACAAGTGTCCGCCTCGGTCTCCTCTTTCCTATCTTATAATACAAGTTTATACAATCATGGCGGTTTACTATCATGGGCCCTAAATCGCCTGCAGGCTCTGGGCCTCTAAGCCTTATCCGTAAAGCGCCATCTTCTGGGTTTCCTTGGGCTTCATTATAAGTGAAGGTGAACCGGCCCCTCCTGGGCAGTTTACCTTTAATGGTTATATCCTCAACAGTTACACTCCAATATCTATATGCATTGCAGGGTTTATCACACCCACTAGGATTTCCAGTCCCATGGATGTTCGATCCATACGATTTTTCACGACCTTTGGACTGTCCTGCTTGTGGGAGTAGGCGGGGCCCCTACATGCCACGCGTAGTTGGACGATCAATCTTCTGTTTAGTACTTCAACATAGTGATTTCCTGGTAAGGATTCACTCGTGTCACATCAAGTAAATCTTATTGATTTACTGTCTAAATCTTATTAATTTAATGTCATGTTTTCTTTCTTTTCCTGCAATTTTACGATGCAGGTTTTGCCATGTGACATTCATCACAGAATAAACCATTTGGTTTGCTCTACGATGGCTATTTTTGCAGGTTTCACTTCTTATGTCGTGTCAGTAACGAAGGCACTGTCCATCACTTATATTACTGGAAAAAATTGGATCAGCCTGTTGTCTAAGTACAAGCTGAATCCCTATGATGAACTGCAGTTTGGTTTAACAAAAACGCCACAATTAGTCCTTCTCGTGTTTAAAAGAAATGAAGAAAAAAATTGGATCACGGTCACGGATCCTAGTCAAGTTAGAAAGCTGATCATAGCAGACCAGACACGATCGCCGATGTCTCGCACAGATCGAGCACCGACAGTTGCTCTAGCACTGACAGTGGCAGCAGCTTAGTCTGATCCAGCTGAGGATTGGGCACCGACCGTGTCAGCGGATCAGTCTGATATACCGGAGGATCTGGCATCGACACCGGCACCTACTCCGACACCGGCACCAGCTCTACAAGGAGCACCATCTCCGGCAGCAGCAGCGGCTTCGGCACCTGCACCAACACTTGCTCTTGCATCTGCTCCGGCCCGTGCAGTTGCACCGGCAACAGACTGGGCTGCAGTTCGCACTTCATATACCAAACTCCTTACAAAAACCGACATGTCCACCTTCTTGGTAAGCATTGGTCGCCCAAGTGCTTCGTTCTTTTTTCTTTCCATGTTGTTTCACATGATTCACTGTGTTGATCTAACTGTTTGGGTATGTCTTCTTGTTTGCAAACAGAGAATTCCTAGAGCAACGAGGGAGTCGTTCAACAATCCGGGCGACCGCGGCCAAGTTTCTCTTACCATGCGCAGCCTTCGTGTGAATGAACCTGCTCAATATATCATAAGTACAAAGGATGGCCGCATGATGATTGATGCTAAAGGATGGTCAAGGTTCAAATCTAAATCATATCTTGCGGTAGGGGATGATGTCAAAATCGAACTTTCTCGGCAAGGAGAGCTGGTCCAAATCAACTTTGAAATTCTTAAGTAGAAGCACGCAACTGCCTAACTGATCTATCCTCCGAGAGATTTTGATGTAATAATCTGGCATGGTGAAACAAGTGTCCTATGTGTATAAGTAGTACGATAGTATTATTTATCACATGGTATATCGTTGATAGAATTGCAACTCTGATTGCTGGTTAGGAACTGTTGTTTGATTTCATTCCAACAGCTGCCGTGCTTTATTCAATTTTGTGTATTCGCCTTGCAACAACATCTAAAACCAGCACCGTACCGATCGCTTGCAATATGAAAAGCGATGAGGTAGAACACATGGGCCCCCAAACATGGAGGGTCAGCCTGCGGCCCAAAGTCCAGAACCTAGTTTCAAGAAGCACTAGCTCAGTGCAGAAGTGGCATCCTCCTCCTGTTGTGGGTTGGGCGAAGATGAATGTTGATGCTGCGTTATCTCGCAATGGTGAAAGGGAAGCCCTGGCAGTTGTGAGCCGGGATCATACAGGCTTCTTCCTTGGAGCATCGGCACTGGTGTGCGAAAGTGTTACTAATCCAGAGATCCTAGAGGCAATGGCATGTTGTGTGGGGCTATCTCTGGCTCTTGACTTAAACCTACAACAAGTTCAGATTAGCACCGATTGTTCAACAATAGTCAAGCATATTGGAGAGGCATACTTGGGGCCCAGCAAAGTTATTACGGACGAGATCAAGATGAAGAACAATATGTTCCAAACCATGGAGATCATACATGAAAAACGCGAGTGTAATGTTGAAGCGCATGTGCTCGCAAAAGCTGCTACTTCTTTGCCCTGTGGACGGCATCTTTGGCTCAGATGAACCCCCGAAATTATTTGTATACCTATGACTGTTAATCTTCAATAAAGCAGCTTTTATCCCTCAAAAAAATCTGAGTATTATATTCTCAGTTGAACCCCCATAATGCCCGGGCGTTGCAGAGGGAGTATATTTCTTGGCAAGGTGAGCCTATGATATAAAAGATTTGTATATTTCTTTACAGAGGGAGTATCTCTCTATTAAAAAAATATTTATGTGTAACTAGTTACTGCTGTCTTTCTACTTTCTTTCGTTGATATGTGGGGCAACCGGCAATGGGGTCCACATGCCATATGCACAAATTAGAGTGCACAACTTCACGGTAGACACACCCCGGTCGTAGCGCTGCAGTAATGCCCAATGAGCCATCAAATCACAACCCCACCTTTCCAGCTTTAGCAGTAAGCTGGACAGACGAAGCTGCAATATTTCACTGGGCCGGAATCCCCTTCTCCCTCGTCTGCTTGTTCAGAGAAAACCCCCTCTCGGCGATTGCATAGGGTTTTCTCATGGAGAACCAGGTACGAATTCTTCATCCATCCCCGATAAACCTAAGTCCCTTGGTCGCAGGTAATGCTAGGATGGCAGCCGCCGCCGTTGATGCATTTTTCTTCCTACTGAATCTAGTGTGTTTCATTTGCAGTGCCCGAAGTGCGAGTACCATACAGGTTTCTGCGCCCGCAATGAGATGCCACACTTGTTCCTTCTCATCCTAACACAGCATTTTGAAACGCGCATAGTATGTTCCTAGAATCCTCTTTTCTATCTGGGAGGGTGGGGTTTTTTTGAACATGTTGTGTTCTCATATTATTTTTCCTGCAGTGTATTATTTGCTCTGCCAAAACACATGTACTCAAGATGCTCGGCCTTGCCATAACTGAATACACTAGTTTAATGGTCACAGTGAAGACAAGCCATGGATATAAGTTCCGAGTTGGGTTCATGAACCAAGAAGATCGCTGCTTTTTTATGGCCAAACTTGGATAAACTTCCTCAAGTGTTACGGACTGAAAGTTGGCGCACGAATGTTGATGGAAATAGCAGAACCTAGTCTCATCTTCACTGCGATCTTCCACCCCGACGTTGTTCCAATTGTTCATCCATGTTAGTTTTGTATCTGGTTCTTGCTTGTTGCCTCGATTACTTCTTAATCCACCTATTATGTCTAACTAATCATAATTTAACTTTAGAAGTAGCAACGAATCTCTCACGAAGATGCTACTTCTAACTAATATTTTCTTATAATTGCTGGCACGTGTAGGTTTTTTCAGAGTTAAGCAGTCTGCTCGTTTGTTAGTCTGTAATAACTCAGCTGTTACTAATGGCACTGAAGTTGACTGGATCGACATCCACAAGTTCCTACACTTTATTGATCGTCTTGAGGTCCTTGTGGGGCGTTTCAATGGTGGAAGGCCACGTGGGATATGTGTGCCACTGCTACACTCGTTGAACAGGTCCAACTGTGTCGAGAAACTTATGGTACGAGCTGTTTTCTGTTATATATGTTGTTCATAAACTATTGCTTATACATAGTTTTACAGCTGTGATCTTCTTGAAACAGGAACTGCCGAGTTCTATTATTCCTATACAAATGCCTGACCATGGTTGGGTCAGACTTGCGCTTGGTCACAACATGATGTTTATGTCGACCTACTCAATTCCCCTTGGAGGTGAAAAGATACTTATTCATGGGTGGTCTCAAATAATGAAGGCTCGTCCATCTTGGAGAATAGGACATAAGATTATGTTCATGCTTTTCCATGGTTCTAAAGCGAATATCCTGTTTATTGACCACATTGTGAGATGAAGCCGCTTTCAGAAGGTTGTGGATGCGCGGGGTGGCGCCTGGGCCTTGTCCTGGGGCTTGGCGTCCTCATCTTGGTTAACTGTAGGCAAAGTAGCACTGTTAGAGGTGTGCTTTGTATGGTTGAACCTGTATAAGTACTCATATCGCTTTCAGCTTTGGTTGTTAAGTGCCCCTGCTGGTTTCAGTTAAGGTTGTTAAGTACTCCTGCTGCTTTTACAGTCTGTCGTGTTTCTTCAGTCATGTCTTCCTCCAGCCGCCAAAACCAAACCAGCGCCGGCAGGGCCGCCTGCTTCCGCCTCCCACGGCTGGCTGCGCCTCAGCGCACGCATCGCCGCCCCCACCGTCTCCTAAATTGTTAACGCCGACGTCCTCCGCGCGCTTTGGTGCGCTCGCCGCGGCGCCGCCCTATCGTGTTGTCAACATGGTCAACAACCAACAGGAATCGGCAGAAGTACGTGGAGAGGATGACAGTAGGGGCCCACCACGTCAGCGCATGGAAAAATAAAATGCTTCCTCCTAGTGTTTTCCTGACATCTGGGACCCACGACATTGTGAGCGTATATAGTCAATAGACAAGAGAATAGCACAAGGTCGGCTGACATCTGGGACGTAGCTACTCGAGCAGTATTTTTTTTGTTTGGTATTGTTGAGACGGAGCAGGGTTTGAACTGGGCTGTGGCCGTCTAGCCCAGGCTTATATTTTATGTTCACCATGTGACCAGCCCAGCTATTTTTTCTTTGTGAAAATGAGCCTAGTTTATTTTTTCTAAAGAATACCCTATCCAGGCCTACTTATTTTTCTACGCCCTGATGGGCTGCAACTCTTTCAAGACGCCTGCAAATCTTGAAAGTAATATGAAATAGGTTGTAAATATAAAAACAGATGACAAATTGGCAATTACTTTATAATTTTTGAATTTTATTACATTTTAAAATTTCTATTGCACTAGGCATTAACCTAATTTAAATATATCTTCAAAGTACTTTAAATCTGGCTGGACATTTCGGTATTAAAAATAGTTTGGAACCCACAGAAATATGCGAAATTGGCCCTGGCCAACCAAAAAACGACTGCAATAAATTGCATAAGAAGTTGCCATGAGCTATATATAAATTATTAAAAAAAGAGGGAGTGGTCTGACTTGTGGGCATGTTTAGTTGATGCGTATGCAAGATTTTTTTAGTTATTATATACATAAACAAACGATTCTAGCAGACATAACTGTTGGATGTCAATCCAACGGCCGTCGTGTTTCTTCAATCTCTGATCTTCTTGCTCCAGCAGCCAAAGCAGCGCCGGCGGGACCGCCTACTCCCGCCTCCCGTGGCCGGCTATGCTGCCGCGCAGGCCTCAGCGCCCCCTACTACTCCCACCGCTGGCCAGGGCATCCCTCTACTCACCCACACCTCCTGTTATTCTGCGGCGACGGCAGCCTCACACCGCAGCCGAACCGGTGAACGCTCGTACTCCTCTCCGCATGGGCATCCACTGCCGCGTCTTCCCCGGCTCCGCGTCGTCCCCTTCCTATGCCTCGCCGTCGTCCACATCCGTGGTGCTCTCGGCGCGGCATGGTCAATGTGGTCAACGACCGACTTCCATCGGAAGAGTACTGTACGTGGAGAGGCTGACAACTGGGTCCACGGCAGCCGCAAGGAAGTGCCTCCTTATTACGCGGAAAATAATTATTCCTCCACCTGACAGTGGGGACCCACCAGACGGGCCACCAGTATTTTGCGAAAAAAATTGTTTCCCCCTGACTACTGGGACCCACCGGATGGGCCACCGTATTTCGCGAAAAAAACATTCCCCCCGCTGTCAGCTCGGACCCACCGGAAGTGCCTCCTTATTACGCACAAAAAAATGAATACTCCCCCGGCTAGCTGGGACCCACCTTGCTGGGAGGCTGACTTGTGGGCCTACTAAGTTGACGGGGACGAAGGGCTTTGTCAACTTAGTCAATATGAACGATTCTAGCTCCAATGACCGTACGATGTCCATCCAACGGCCATAGTGCTTCTTCAACCTCTGGTCTTCTCGCTCCAGCCGCCCAAAGCAGCGCCGGTCGTGCTGCATGCTCCTGCCTCCCGTGGCCGGTTGTGCTACCACAGAGGCCTCACCGCCCCCTACTATTCCCACCACTGGCCAGGCCCTGCAGCGATGACAGCCTCACACCGCAGCCGAACCAGTGAACCCTCGTAGTCCTCTCCGCGCGGGCTTCCACTGCCGCGTCGTCCCCTTCCTAGGCCTCGCCGTCGTCCGCCGCCGTGGTGCTCTCCGCGCGGCGTGGTCAACGTGGTCAAGGAACGACTTCCATCGGAAGAGTACTATACGTGGAGAGGCTGATAGCTGGGTCCACGGCCACAGCCCAGTTTTTTGTGATTTGCCAAGTAAGTCGCGTTGTCAGGCCTGTTGGGCTGCAAATCTTTCAAGACGAGAAGAGCTTTCATTCGGCTGGCCAAGAAAATGGCCCATCAGTAAAGAGAAATGGGTTGTACATTTTTAAAACACATCAAACCGGCAATTAGTTTCAAATATCTTTTTTTCATTTCAAGATTTTAAATTACATTAATTTTTATGCGTGGAGAATTTGTTGGATTTTATATTGATATACATTTATTTTTAAAATCAGTTTGAATGTGAGTCTAAATTTCGGGACTAAAAACAGTTCGGACCGCACCGAAATATGCAAAATTTCGTATAATTTTTTAACCGTTGCCACAATATGGGTTGTAATGCTAACAAAAAGAATATGGGCTCCAAAAAAATCTTAAGAATTAGCAAATGGGCTGTAAATTATTAGAAATAATGGGAGATGGGCTGTATGTTGTTTTCCACAGATTTGAGGCTTTCCTAAAAAAAAGGTTGACGCACAAGCACTGACTGTTGGATGTCCATCCAACGGCCGTCGTGTTTCTTCAATCTCTGCTCTTCCTGCTCCAGCCGCTCAAACAAGCGCCGGCCGGACTGCCTGCTCCATCCTCCTCACGGCCGGCTGTGCTGCCGCGTAGGCCTCACCGCCCGACCGTACTCCCATCGCTGGCCTAGCCATCCCTCTACTCACCCACACCCACTATTATTCTTCAGCGACGGCAGACGAACCAGTAAACGCTCGTACAGTCGTAGTCCCCTCCACGTGGGAAACAACTGCCGAGTCTTCCCTGCCTCTGTGTCGTCCCCTTTCTAGGCCTCGCCGTCGTCCACCGCCCTGGTGCTCTCGGCGCGGCGTGGTCAACGTGGTCAAGGAACGACTTCCATCGGACGTGGACTGTACGTGGAGAGGCTGACAGCTGGGTCCACGACCGCAGCAAGGAAGTGCCTCCATATTACGTGGAAAATAATGATTCCTCCACGTGATAGCTGGGACCCACCGGACGGGCCACTGTAGTTCGCGAAAAAACCGTTTCCCCCTGACTGCTGGGACCCACCAGCTACATCTTCGCACGCAAGGAAGTGTGTCCAGGCAAAAAAAACGATTCGCCCACTGACTGCTGGGACCGACCAGCTACATCTTCGCAGGCAAGGAAGTGCCTGTCAGTCGGGACCCACCTGGTCGAAGCGTACGTAGCGTTGTCATTCTGGTAACGAACGTGTACGTACATACTGGTCGATGTAGAGGCACGCACGTGTCGTAGTAGAGGCGCGTACGTGTCGTAGTAGAGGCGCGCACGTAGCATTTACACGTACGTACAGCGGCCAGGGTGCAAGAAAGAAAATACAGCCACGTATGTGTACATACGGGCGGGGTCTCGAACGCCTACTCGCGCATACGTATGGCCAGGGCTCGTGTACATTGCTGGGTCGGAACGGAGAAACAGCATCGTCATCGTGTTCATGGGGAGGCAACGGAATGCCTCGTGTTCATGGGGAGGCAACGGAATACGTCGTGTTCATGGGGAGGCAACGGAATGCGTCGTGTTCATCGGGAGGGCTTGGACGGAACAGGCGATGGAAACGAGGCCTGGCGTACCGCAGAATGGAGGAAACGGCCTTGTGTTCAACCGACCATGTTCGAAACGGGATCCTGTTCATCGGGAGGGGTCTGGCGTACCGCAAAATGGAGGAAACGAACCTCCTACGGTCGAAACGGGGGTCCTGTTGATCGGGAGGGGTGTGGCATACCGCAAAACAGAGGAAGCGGACTTGTGTTGGAGCGCTACGGTTGAAACGGGGGTCCTATTCATCAGGAGGGGTGTGGCGTACCGCAAAACGGGACTCCACGGGATACTGTTCATCTCCACCGTCGACCTCCTCCAGCCTCCACGGGCTCCTGTTCATCCAGCCTCCATGGGCTCCTGTTCATCCAGCCTCCACCGCACGCTACTCCACCGGCTACTGTTCAACCACCCCTCCACCGTCTACTATTCATCCAGCCCTCCACACCACGGGGACCTGTTCAACCACCCCTCCACGGGCACCCCTCCACCATCTACTGTTCATCCAGCCCTCCACACCACGGGGTCATGTTCAACCACCCCTCCACTGTCTACTGTTCATCCAGCCCTCCACACCACGGGGTCCTATTCATCCACCCCTCCACGGGCACCCCTCCACCGTCTATTGTTTATCCAGCCCTCCACCACACCACGGGGTCCTGTTCATCCAGAGGCAACGCCACCGCTCACTGTTCATCCCCCCCCCCCCCCCCGCAACACTCACTGTTCATCCCATTGATCGGCTTCAGTTAGCAGCAGTAGTGAAGGAATCGCTTGATCGGGTTCAGTTAACAGCCATCGATTGATCGCTCAGGTTCAGTAACGTGTAGCCTACAATGCAATCGCTCGGGTTCAGTTAGAGCCCAACGCCTCGCTCGGGTTCAGTTAGAGCCAACGCCTCGCACACACGCGCGTACGTGTACGAGAGAAACGCGCATCGCTCGGCCCCCGACCTCCCACCGTAACCGGGAACTCCCCGAAATTTTCCTACCCCTTGCTTCTACCACGGTTTTTTCCGTCATGGACGGCCCAAAGAATGTCATGCAGCTGCGTCTCTGGCCCACCTAGGACGAAAAGCCCATTTTCTGTCATGATTTTTTGTCATAGAAGTAGGAGCCCAGCACAACTATGATGATACTGGGTTTTGTCACAATTATCGTCATAGAAGTGTCATATGTATGACACAAAAAAATTTGTTCGGCCCAAAATGTCACGGATGTGTCTTTTTTATGTAGTGTTTAGCCGTCACAGGAAAGCTTCGTAAGGAAATAATGGACCTCAAGCAGCAAGTCAATAAGCTTGAGGAGGAGAATCATATCCTGAGGGGCATCATCGCCAAGAATATCACATCACCACCTCCGAAGAAAGAGATATAATCACATGGGTATGGGCACTCCCCTTGGCAACAACCAAGCTTGGGGGAGGTGCCCCGGTATCGTATAACCATCACACTCCTATCTTTACCATTTTTCTTAGTTTGATCCTTTTAGTAATATCTTTATCTAATGGAATAAAGCTTTAGTATGATCTAGTTATGAGTTTTGCTTTATGATCCCCTTATGTAATCAAGTCCGTGAGCTATATAATAGATTAGTGTTGAGTCAGGGGTTTGATTATTTTGCCATGATCTTGAGTGGATAAAATAAAAGAGAAAGTATAAAAAGAAATAAAAGAGATCATATGGATCTTAAGGAGAGTAATGAGCTCACATATAAAGAGTATGATGAATAAAAGTTGTTGAGAGTTGACAAACATAGTTTTGGTCATCGTTGCAATTAATAGGAAGTAATAAATAAAGAGAGGTCTTCACATATAAATACACTATCTTGGATATCTTTTATGATTGTGAGCACTCATTAAAATATGACATGCTAAAGAGTTGACGTTAGACAAGGAAGACAACGTAATGGGTTATGTTTTCTTACATCTGAGATAAATTATATTGTCATGGATCATCCAACATGATTGAGCTTGCATTTCCCCTCATGCTAGCCAAATTCTTTGCACCAAGTAGAGATACTACTTGTGCTTCCAAATACCCTTAAACCCAGTTTTGCCATGAGAGTCCACCATATCTACCTATGGATTGAGTAAGATCCTTCAAGTAAGTTGTCATCGGTGCAAGCAATAAAAATTGCTCTCTAAATATGTATGACTTATTCGTGTGGGAGAAAATAAGCTTTATACGATCTTGTGATGTGGAAGAAATAAAAGCGACGGACTGCATAATAAAGGTCCATATCACAAGTGGCAATATAAAGTGACGTTCTTTCGCATTAAGATTTTCTGCATCCAACCATAAAAGCGCATGACAACCTCTGCTTCCCTCTGCGAAGGGCCTATCTTTTACTTTTATTTCCCACCTTACATAAGAGTCATGGTGATCTTCACCTTTCCTTTTTACATTTTATCTTTTGTCAAGCACAATATGTTGGAAAGATCCTGGTATATATGGCTAATTGGATGTGAGTTTTCATGAACTATTATTGTTGACATTACCCTTGAGGTAAAACGTTGGGAGGCAAAACTATAAGCCCCTATCTTTCTCTGTGTCCGATTAAAACTCCATACCCATAAGTATTGCATGAGTGTTAGCAATTGTGAAAGACTATATGATAGTTGAGTATGTGGACTTGCTAAAAAGCTCTTATATTGACTCTTTCCTATGTTATGATAAATTGCAATTGCTCCAATGACTGAGATTACAGTTTGTTAGTTTTCAATGAAGATTATGATTCATACTTGAAATTGTGATTGAATTGTTACTCTAGCGTAAGAGATCATATGACAATAATTATATAAGTTGTTGTTCTAAGAACGATCATGATGCCCTCATGTCCGTATTTTATTTTTATCGACACCTCTATCTCTAAACATGTGGACATATTTTTCGATTTCGGCTTTCGCTTGAGGACAAGCGAGGTCTAAGCTTGGGGGAGTAGATACGTCCATTTTGCATCATGCTTTTATATCGATATTTATTGCATTATGGGCTGTTACTACACATTATGTCACAATACTTATGCCTATTCTCTCTTATTTTACAAGGTTTACATAAATAGGGAGAATGCCGGCAGCTGGGATTTTGGGCTGGAAAATGAGCAAATATTGTAGACCTATTTTGCGCAGCTCCAAAAGTCCTGAAACTTCACGGAAGTTATTTCCAGAATATATAAAAAATACTGAGCACAAGAAGTACCAGAGGGGGGCCACTCACTAGCCACGAGGGTGGGGGTGCGCCCTACCCCCCTCGTGGCCCCCCTGGTGGCCCTCCGATGCCCATCTTCTGCTATATGGAGTCTTTCATTGAGGAAAAAATCATAAGCAAGCTTTCGAGACGAGACTCCGCCGCCACGAGGTGGAACCAATCTAGGGCTCTGGCGGAGCTGTTCTGCCGGGGACACTTCCCTCCGGGAGGGGGAAATCATCGCCATCGTCATCACCAACGCTCCTCTCATCGGGAGGGGGCCAATCTCCATCAACATCTTCACCAGCACCATCTCCTCTCAAACCCTAGTTCATCTCTTGTATCCATTTCTTGTCTCTAAGTCTGGGATTGGTGCCTGTAGGTTGCTAGTAGTGTTGATTACTCCTCGTAGTTGATGCTAGTTGGTTTATTTGGTGGAAGATCATATGTTCAGATCCTATATGCATGTTAATACCCCTCTGATTATGAACATGAATATGCTTTATGAGTAGTTACGTTTGTTCCTGAGGACATGGGAGAAGTCTTGATATTTGTAGTCATGTGAATTTGGTATTCGTTCAATATTTTGATGAGATGTATGTTGTCTCTCCTCTAGTGGTGTTATGTGAACGTCGACTACATGACACTTCACCATTATTTGGGCCTATAGGAAGGCATTGGGAAGTAATAAGTAGATGATGGGTTGCTACAGTGACAGAAGCTTAAACCCTAGTTTATGCGTTACTTCATAAGGGGCTGATTTGGATCCATATGTTTCATGCTATGGTTAGGTTTACCTTAATACTTCTTTTGTAGTTGCGGATGCTTGCAATAGGAGTTAATCATAAGTGGGATGCTTGTCCAAGTAAGGACAACACCCAGGCACCGGTCCACCCACATATCAAATTATCAAAGTACCGAACGCGGATCATATGAACGTGATGAAAACTAGCTTGACGATAATTCCCGTGTGTCCTCGGGAGCACTTTCTTCTATATAAGAGTTTGTCCAGGCTTGTCCTTTGCTACAAAAAGGATTGGGCCGCCTTGCTGCACTTTATTTACTTTTGTTACTTGTTGCTCGTTACAAATTATCTTATCACAAAACTATCTGTTACCTATAGTTTCAGTGCTTGCAGAGAATACCTTGCTGAAAACCTCTTATCATTTCCTTCTGCTCCTCGTTGGGTTCGACACTCTTACTTATCGAAAGGACTACGATAGATCCCCTATACTTGTGGGTCATCAATATGTGATATACATGTTATTGATGTGTACCTTACCAGAGCTCGCAGTAGCACCTGGGTATTTGATATTGGTTCTGTTGCTAATATTTGCAACTCGAAACAGGGACTATGGATTAAGCGAAGATTGGCTAAGGATGAGGTGACGATGCGCGTGGGAAATGGTTCCAAAGTCGATGTGATCGCCGTCGGCACGCTACCTCTACATCTACCTTCGGGATTAGTTTTAGACCTAAATAATTGTTATTTTGTGCCAGCGTTAAGCATGAACATTACATCTGGATCTTGTTTGATGCAAGACGGTTATTCATTTAAATCTGAGAATAATGGTTGTTCTATTTATATGAGTAATATCTTTTATGGTCATGCACCCTTAAAGAGTGGTCTATTTTTGTTAAATCTCGATAGTAGTGATACACATATTCACAATGTTGAAGCCAAAAGATGCAAAGTTGATCATGATAGTGCAACTTATTTGTGGCATTGCCGTTTGGGTCATATTGGTATAAAGCGCATGAAGAAACTCCATACTGATGGGCAAGATGACTAAAACGCCGTTCTGTGGAACTATGGAGCGAGAAAAGATTTGTTGGTAATCATACATACTGATGTATGTGGTCCGATGAATATTGAGGCTCGCGGCAGGTATCATTATTTTCTCACCTTCACAGATGATTTGAGCAGATATGGGTATATCTACTTAATGAAACATAAGTCTGAAACATTTAAAAAGTTCAAAGAATTTTAGAGTGAAGTGAAAAATCATCGTAACAAGAAAATAAAGTTTGTACGATCTGATCGTGGAGGAGAATATTTGAGTTACGAGTTTGGCCTACATTTGAAACAATGCGGAATAGTTTCGCAACTCACGCCACCCGGAACACCACAGGTAATGGTGTGTCCAAACGTCATAATTGTACTTTACTAGATATGGTGCGATCTATGATGTCTCTTACTGATTTACCGCTATTGTTTTGGGGTTATGCTTTAGAGACGGATGCATTCACGTTAAATAGGGCACCATCAAATTCCATTGAGACGACGCCTTATGAACTATGGTTTGGCAAGAAACCAAAGTTGTCGTTTCTTAATGTTTGGGGCTGCGATGCTTATGTGAAAAAGCTTCAACCTGATAAGCTCCAACCCAAATCGGAGAAATCTGTCTTCATAGGATACCCAAAGGAAACTGTTGGGTACACCTTCTGTCACAGATCCGAAGGCAAGGCATTCGTCGCTAAGAATGGATCCTTTGTAGAGAAGGAGTTTCTCTCGAAAGAAGTGAGTGGGAGGAAAGTAGAACTTAATGAGGTAACTGTACCTGCTCCCTTATTGGAAAGTAGTTCATCACGGAAACTAGTTCCTGTGACATCTACACCAATTAGTGAGGAAGCTAATGATGATGATCATGAAACTTCAGATCAAGTTACTACCGAACCTCGTAGGTCAACCAGAGTAAGATCCGCACCAGAGTGGTACGGTAATCCTATTCTGGAGGTCATGTTTCTTGACCATGACGAACCTACGAACTATGAGGAAGCGATGATGAGCCCAGATTCCGCAAATGGCTTGAGGCCATGAAATCTGATATGGGATCCATGTATGAGAACAAAGTGTGGACTTTACTTGACTTGCCCGATGATCGGCAAGCCATCGAGAATAAATGGATCTTTAAGAAGAAGACAGACGCTGACGGTAATGTTACTGTCTACAAAGCTCGACTTGTTGCGAAAGTTTTTCGACAAGTTCAAGGAGTTGACTACGATGAGACCTTCTCACCCATAGCGATGCTTAAGTCTGTCCGAATCATGTTAGCAATTGCCGCATTTTATGATTATGAAATTTGGCAAATGGATGTAAAGACTGCAATCCTGAATGGATTTCTGGAAGAAGAGTTGTATATGATGCAACCTGAAGGTTTTGTCGATCCAAATGGTGCTAACAAAGTGTGCAAGTTCCAGCGATCCATTTATGAACTGGTGCAAGCCTCTCAGAATTTGAATAAATGTTTTGATAGTGTGATCAAAGCATATGATTTTATACAGACTTTTAGAGTTGGTGGCTGGCTGGTTGGTGGCCGTTGGAGTTGGACGCGTCGGCTCATGCCGTTGGCGTGGTGCGTGAGCGTGACACACTCGGCCTCATGATCTTTCCTTCGCCGGCACGCACGGGACCAGGATATGGTTTTGAATTTTCACTGGTATAATCCTATATTTATATATTATAGGTTTGCAATAAGACATTTTGCAGCTGGAAATATTTGACCCCGTTTCTTGAATTTATACGGCTTCATTTTGTTAATACAGTTCAATTGAGTTTGTGTTTCTGAGCCTGAAAACATGGCTTGACAGTCATGAATAAGAGTAGTGCCGCAAGTATATTTAGTAAGGATAATTAGACTCATTCGTGAAAAAAAATGATTTTCCGCTAGTTGTTGGTGCAATACATTGGTATGCTGTCCGAACTGCCAGTTGGAGTGAAATCATCTAGAAGGTGCCACGCACCCATGTAGAAAGACGATCAAATATGACCAATCGGTAGTCAATATTAGAATGCGCAAAATCCATCAACATGACATGCAATCGAAGATAAAAAAAACGATGAGAAGAAGAAAGTGGGAAAAAATGAGGCAATGGCGAAGGGGACATGAAACATTGGGCACGAGTGATGGAGGAGAAAATTATGAGTTAATTGGTATAATATATTTTTAGAAACAAAATTTTCATATTGGAAAATTCTCTGGACATTTGTTGAATGTATGCTGTCTGGAGATATATCACGTCTGTCGACTTTCCTGAAGACGACGCGCACCAAGCTGGAGAAGTGGGCGACATGGATGACAATGGCGTTCACGGAGGCAAGGCGGAGGGTTGACATGTGCCGACGAGGGGAGAGGGGGGGGGGGGTCGTCTACACTGAAGAAGGGGTCGGGATGGCCTAATCGGCAACGGAAAAGGCAACTCAAACAAGGTAGGGCGGCGGGGCAATGACACCGTCCACGAGTGTCGGTGCCCGGCAGCAACATCGTGGGTAGACCACAGAGCGTAAGGAAGGCATCAACAATGGAATGGACTAAAACATTTTTTTTACAGGCAACACACAAATACCCAGTCCCATTATGTAATGTTACTCCCATAAATTCAAATGCAATAAATTATTTTGAATTAAAAAGCGCCGAACAGCACAAACTCTCGGTGGAGACTCCAAAAAAAGGCATCGCGACTTGCTTGACATCCTCTCGAGCACGACGTCCGTGTGATATACGCCGACGCCGTATGACGGCGAGCAAGAGCAACGGGAAGAACGCGTCCGCTCATGACCTCCCGTCCCACACGTCGCGTCGTGGATGTTGCTTTCGTTCTCATCCTCTCGTTCCCTTAAAATGTTTATTATCAATTTGCAAAAAAAAAACTTTTATTATCACAAAGCCTCCCGGAAAATAAGAAAAGGAGATTCGACAAGACACTGTCTCACGGGTTCGGAGCCCAGCATTTTTTCCTTTTGAGGGGTTCCGATTAGGGTCGTTGGATGTGCAGACCGCACGGTTGGGGTGGATGTGCTTTTTTTTTTGGCACAGCCCAGCATTATTGTTGCCTCCGCCGTGTCCACTAGCGACATATGGAGGAGAAAAGGGTCGCCGTGACTTTTGTGACATTTCCAGTGAGCTCGTTTTGGTACGTACGTACTGTACGTGTGTGTATGGAATCCTTCTGCAGCCCAGAGGCTTTCCTTGCTTCAACGCAACTGCATCAGAGATTCAGAGCTTGTAGCGCCTGTTCGTTTAATCTCTCCATTGCACAGAAATGATTTGTTGCCCCCGAAAGAAGGAAAGAGATTTGTTTTAGTTGCTACGGAACGTGCAACCTGGCGTGCTTGTTCTGGGGAGTTAAGGCAAGACCGCAAGAGTCGTGACTTCTGAAGCTTAATAATGCTTTATGTATCAACTACTCTCTTCATCTTATAATGTAATACGTTTTTTTACATTAGTTTTATATTATGAGACGGAGAGGGCAGCAGATGGAAGTTTGCTTCTCGGTGTGTCCTGGGCTTGGTGGCATGCATCGTCAGGTCGACCATAGAGGTTGTCCGTGCTTATATTGAATGATTGATCGGACGGCATGATGACGTTGCATTAGGTCGGAGAACGACTCTGCACCTAAACCGGATAGTGATCTATTGCAAGACGGCGACACGCACAGCTGAACAAATCTTAGCACTAGAATATATAATCAATAGTTTATGCTTGGCGATTAGAGCTATGATGACTAGTCGTATATGGTGAGCAGGTGAGATGAACCCGCTGGGCTTAAGATGACGAGCAGGGCAGGCAGGTGATCTGGAACACGGAAGACTCTTCCGGTCGGTTCGGTCGTTCTAGCTAGATTGATCGGCGAGTTGGCTGCCAATGGTTGAATGCTGAATAGGACTATTATACGAGAGCATCCGGGATGGAGTCAAGTGGATTTTTCCTATGTTGCTGTTCTCTGTCAGATTGAGCTTTTGTCTACTCGGCAGTCCACATTGTTAGGCTTTTCAGACCCATGATTTTTGTAAAGTGAATTTAGTTAATGAAAATGAAAATAATTTAAAGAGCCCTGTCGCTGTGTTTACTCTCCAAAATACCACTCCCCCACCCCATAATATAAGAGCGTTTTTAGCACTACATTAATACAACAGCCGCACTCATTTTATGAAACAGAGGGTGTAAAAATTATCTACTAGTGCAAAAAAATGTTGCCACTGTCCCACGCTACACCCTTCAATCGTGACGACCGCTATTTTCTCTTGCAACATCGCCTCGCACCAGCCCTGCCAGCTGCCAGTGCCGGTCGGGTAACCGGCCCCAGCCTTCTAGGCCCAAAGGGCGGCAATTCATCTCCAATAATGTACCCGATCTTCGATGTTAAAAAGAAGAAAAGAACTAGGCTTGCAACAGTAAATTCAATTTCTTCTCTGCAAGCATTAACTTTACCTTAACTTTGTTGCTCTCTCTCTCTCTCTCTCTCTCTCTCTCTCTCTCTCTCTCTCTCTCTCTCTCTCTCTCTCTCTCGCCATTCAACTTTTTCGTACTTGCATCTAGTACCCTTCTCTTCAGATATCAATCACTTCACCTTTATTTATAAGCTAGTGATTTTGAAGCGAGACCATCCTAGGTAGCACATACGTTTTGGAGGGTCCATGCCACAAAATGATATTGATGGTGACGAGTCGTCGTGCTCAATTCATCGTAAGGAAAACTGCAAACATGCATACACGATTCACATTGGATGATCTTTATGTCTTTGCTTGATCACTAGACAAATAGTTAGTTAGGTCTGAGAGATTTTGGGAAATACAAATATGTGCCTTCACTTGTTCGGCCTCTTTGGCGTGATGATCGGGAAACATCTCAAAACTCTAAAGCTTCGTCCTTTCCTTTTCTTTTGGAAGAAATTCAGTTTATTTTGCTAGTTGACCCAAGAGAAATGTCTCCGCACGAACTTAGTCAATGTACATTTGTATGTCCCGGTACTTCCCATGCCGACACATCTAACAATGTTCTAAGGTGTACAAGGGCGTACGACTGTTTGATGAGTACATATACCCAAAATGTGTGGGTACAGTTTGCTGCAAGGTGTTAATATGATAGTAACAATCACTAGCTGCGGCATCAAGGCACCTCCAACCGTGTACCCCAAATCTAACACACTAAATGTTTGCTAACACGTCTGAACACGTTCGAGGACACAAATAAGAGAGCTGGCCATCCAGCCGCATGCATCAACTGTTGTCCTATTTCAAATCGAAATTGAATAGAAACGAATGGAGTTCATGCAAACTAGACGATATATTTTAACATTCAAAATATTTATAATCAAAAGAATAAAATTCCACAATTCAGATGCAACTGCTAATCATATTTCAAATCTTTCATTCAATTCAGATGCAATTCCTAATCACATTTCAAATCTACAATTCGGTGGCATTCGCTTTTCTTTACAATACGCATGAGTGTGTGTATCATATATTATGAATAAAAGGTATGGGGACCCATCACATGAGTGTTACATCACGTGAGCGTTATGTGCCTGAAGACGCAACACCCACACCACACACACCTAGACACTTAAGAGGACTACTCATTGTTCACCCACCTAACTAGTGCACCAAAGAAGAACTCTAGTTTCTGTTTTAGTATGCCAACCGTCCTCCACGCCCTGCCCTCGCGGTCCACATTGCTAATGGCGTGTTGTGTCAAAGGAGTGACTCCATCGAATATGACCACATGTCGGTGCTTCCATAGCTCCCACATGGTGAGCGTTATGATCGCCCTCAAATCCCTCTGTGGTCACCGATCAAAGCTCCTAGTGCTCCACTAGTCCATCAGATTATCATCAATAAATGGTGTCTATTCTGGCGTCCCAATGGCACCCACACCCAAAACCACAATGTTCGCACAAAGACACGGGTAAGGATAATGTGTGTGATAGTTTCCTCTTGTCAGTTGTAGAACGTACATGAGGCCTAGCGGGGCAGACCTCTCCTAGCAAGCCTGTCCAATATTCAACATCTATTTTCGCATCGCCAACCATGAGAATAAGCAACATTGGAGCGACACTTTGTGTTTCCACACAAAATCAGCATAAGGAGACACTTCCCGCCCAACACACTTGTAAGTGGTAAGCTCCGCTAACGAAGTATGATCCTTAGGCTCCCAGGCCCATCTCATGAAACTCGTGGCATCATCATTGAGTTGCAAGATAAAAGAAAGAGGGACCTGAGGCCGGAAGAAAAAAGAAAGAGGGACCCAAGGGCTGGAAGAGAAAATAATTAGAATTACTAAGCTACTCCGATCTTTTTTCTCTAATTCCCTTCTAAGATCCTCCGTCTTAAATAAGAGTAGAGCATGCTCATGCTCAGACCTTTCAAGGCTTGCTTTACTCTTGCGGATTTCTTCCCATCGTAGGACGCAACAACAGGTACACGTTGATGGTGAGGAGATCAATGTTGGGGCCGATGTCCCTTGCCCAATTGTTTGCCTGAATGGCCTGACGAACCGTGCGCGATGATATCACCCTTAGTGCAACCTTGCCGTAAAATTGGTCACCAGATGTTGTATTCTACATCCACCAAGCCACCTATCGTCCCAGAATAAGATGCCATTGCCATTTCCCAGAGAAGCAACCGTTGCTGCTTCGTATACTATGAGAGCTTTATTTTATATGCATCAATTTGGCGGCATCCCACAAAAGTTAGGTGGCATTTCAATCAAAAATTCAAAATATGATACCATATCGGCTTAAACACACATACTACATATGAAAATAACAGCCATGTCATTTTCCACCATATAAGTATTAAAACATACGAGGTGTATTCCAATAATAAGTTTTTAGTGCATTAAGGTAAGACAAAGTAACTGAACTCAATCTATGCAGCAACATACCGACCGACATAGAGCTAAAAGAGAAAATAAAAGATAATGCGAGCAATGCCCACAATCATCATCAATAAGGCACCTAGCCCTAGCGCCTCCACGTTTCATGGCGACACTACAAATTTCATAGCTTACAAGAAGAAGAAATGGCGATTGTGACTACTTGCGAAGAAGGCCGCAAAATCCTGATGACTTAAAAGACCCTAATACAATGTCTCAGCCTAAATAAGGTGGGGCATAATACAGATTCTTCAAAACTTAGCTTGCACACATAACTTTGTAGTATGCATTTCATAACAGGGTACACAAAACAAAATAGAAGTTTGAATTGTTGGGGAACGTAGTAATTTCAAAAAAAATTCTACGCACACGCAGGATCATGGTGATGCATAGCAACGAGAGGGAAGAGTGTCGTCCACGTACCCTCGTAGACCGTTAAGCGGAAGCGTTATGACAACGCGGTTGATATAGTCGTACTTCTTCACGATCGACCGATCCTTAGTACCGAACGTACGGCACCTCCGCGTTCAGTACACATTCAGCTCGGTGACGTCCTGCGAACTCACGATCCAGTAGAGCTCGGGGAAGAGTTTCGTCAGCACGACGGCGTGGTGACGATGTTGATGAAGCTACCGCAGCATGGCTTCGCCTAAATACCGCTACAGTATAACCGAGGTGGATTATGGTGGAGGGGGCACCGCACACGGCTGGGAGAGATCTTTCTGATCAACTTATGTGTCTAGAGGTGCCCCCTGCCCCTGTATATAAAGGAGCAAGGGGGAGGCCGGCCGGCCCTTGTTGGTGCGCCAGGAGGAGGAATCCTCCTCCTAGTAGGAGTAGGATTACTCCCTTTCCTACTCCTACTAGGAGGGGGAAAGGAAGGGGAAGAAAGAGAAGGAAAGGGGGGCGCCGCCCCCCTCTCCTAGTCCAACTCAGACCAGAGGGAGGGGGTGCGCTGCCTTCCCTAGGCCGGCCCCTCTCTCTTTCCCTTATGTCCCAACAAGGCCCATTATCCCCCGGGGGTGGTAACCCCTCCGGTACTCCGGTAAAATCTCGATTTTACCCGAAACTCTTCCGATGTCCAAATGTAGGCTTCCAATATATCAATCTTTATGTCTCGACCACTTCGAGACTCCTCGTCATGTCTGTGATCATATCTAGGACTCCTAACTACCTTTGGTACATCAAAACATATAAACTCATAAAACCGATCGTCACAGAACTTTAAGCGTGCGGACCCTACGGGTTCGAGAACTATGTAGACATGACCGAGACATGTATGTGGTCAATAACCAATAGTGGAACCTAGATGCTCATATTGGTTCCTACATATTCTACGAAGGTCTTTATCGGTCAAACCGCATAACACTATACGTTGTTCTCTTTGTCATTGGTATGTTACTTGCTCGAGATTCGATCGTCGGTATCCCAATACCTAGTTCAATCTCGTTACCGGCAAGTCTCTTTACTCGTTTCGTAATGCACTATCCCGCAAATAACTGTTACTACACCCATGGAACCCATGACGATATGTTACTACACCCATGGAACCCATGACGATAATTTGATACGAAGGCTCCATGGGTGTTAGAATCATTACTGTGTAATCTAGATTATTGACTCTAGTGCAAGTGGGAGACTGAAGGAAATATGCCCTGGAGGCAATAATAAAGTTATTATTTATTTTCTTATTTCATGATAAATGTTTATTATTCATGCTAGAATTGTATTAACCGGAAACATAATACATGTGTGAATACATAGACAAACATAGTGTCACTAGTGTGCCTCTACTTGACTAGCTCATTGGTCAAAGATGGTTAAGTTTACTAAACCATAGACATGAGTTGTCATTTGATCAATGGGCTCACATCATTAGGAGAATGATGTGATTGACTTGACCCATTCCGTTAGCTTAGCACTTGACCATTTTTGTTTACTGCTATTGCTTTCTTCATGACTTATACATGTTCTTATGACTATGAGATTATGCAACTCCCGAATACTAGAGGAACACTTTGTGTGCTACCAAACGTCACAACATAACTGGGTGATTATAAAGGTGCTCTACAAGTGTCTTCGATGGTACTTTCTGAGTTGGCATAGATCAAGATTAGGATTTGTCACTCCGATTGTCGGAGAGGTATCTCTGGGCCCTCTCGGTAATACACATCACTATAAGCCTTGCAAGCAATACAACTAATGAGTTAGTTGTGGGATAGTGCATTACAGAACGAGTAAAGAGACTTGCCAGTAACGAGATTGAACTAGGTATTGGGATACCGACGATCGAATCTCGGGCAAGTAACATACCGATGACAAAGAGAACAACGTATAGTGTTATGTGGTTTGACCGATAAAGACCTTCGTAGAAGATGTAGGAACCAATATGAGCATCCAGGTTCCACTATTGGTTATTGACCAGAATCATGTCTCGGTCATGTCTACATAGTTCTCGAACCCGTAGGGTCCGCATGCTTAAAGTTCTATGACGATCGGTTTTATGAGTTTATATGTTTTGATGTACCGAAGGTATTTAGGAGTCCCGGATATGATCACGGACATGACGAGGAGTCTCTAAATGGTCGAGACATAAAGATTGATATATTGGAAGCCTACATTTGGACATCGGAAGAGTTCCGGGGAAAATCGGGATTTTACCGGAGTACCGGAGGGGTTACCGGAACCCCCCGGGGCCTAATGGGCCTTGTTGGACCATAAGGGAAAGAGAGAGGGGCCGGCCTAGGGAAGGAAGCGCACCCCCTCCCTTTGGTCTGAATTGGACTAGGAGAGGCGGGCGGCGCCCCCCTTTCCTTCTCTTTCTTCCCCTTCCTTTCCCCCTCCTAGTAGGAGTAGGAAAGGGAGTAATCCTACTCCTACTAGGAGGAGGATTCCTCCTCCTGGAGCACCAACAAGGGCCGGCCGGCCTCCCCCTTGCTCCTTTATATACAGGGGCAGGGGGCACCTCTAGACACACAAGTTGATCACAAAGATCTCTCCCAGCCGTGTGCGGTGCCCCCTCCACCATAATCCACCTCGGTTATACTGTAGCGGTGTTTAGGCAAAGCCCTGCTGCGGTAGCTTCATCAACATCGTCACCACGCCATCGTGCTGACGAAACTCTTCCCCGAGCTCTACTGGATCGTGAGTTCGCGGGACGTCACCGAGCTGAATGTGTGCTGAATGCGGAGGTGTCGTACGTTCGGTACTAAGGATCGGTCGATCGTGAAGACGTACACTACATCAACCGCGTTGTCATAACGCTTCCGCTTAACGGTCTACGAGGATAAGTGGACGACACTCTCCCCTCTCGTTGCTATGCATCACCATGATCCTACGTGTGTGTAGAAATTTTTTTGAAATTACTATGTTCCCCAACAATTCAAACTTCTATTTTGTTTTGTGTACCCTGTTATGAAATGCATACTACAAAGTTATGTGTGCAAGCTAAGTTTTGAAGAATCTGTATCATGCCCCACCTTATTTTAGGCTGAGACATTGTATTAGGGTCTTTTAAGTCATCAGGATTTTGTGGCCTTCTTCGCAAGTAGTCACAGTCGCCATTTCTTCTTCTTGTAAGCTATGAAATTTGTAGTGTCGCCATGAAACGTGGAGGCGCTAGGGCTAGGTGCCTTATTGATGATGATTGTGGGCATTGCTCGCATTATCTTTTATTTTCTCTTTTAGCTCTATGTCGGTCGGTATGTTGCTGCATAGATTGAGTTCAATTACTTTGTCTTACCTTAATGCACTAAAAACTTATTATTGGAATACACCTCGTATGTTTTAATACTTATATGGTGGAAAATGACATGGCTGTTATTTTCATATGTAGTATGTGTGTTTAAGCCGATACGATATCATATTTTGTATTTTTGATTGAAATGCCACTGAACTTTTGTGGGATGTCACCGAATTGATGCATATAAAATAAAGCTCTCATAGTATACGAAGTGGCAACGGTTGTCTTCTCTGGGAAATGGCAATGGCATCTTATTCTGGGACGATAGGTGGCTTGGTGGATGTAGAATACAACATCTGGTGACCAACTTTACGGCAAGGTTGCACTAAGGGTGATATCATCGCGCACGGTTTGTCAGGCCATTTAGGCAAACAATTGGGCAAGGGACATCGGCCCCAACATTGATCTGCTCACCATCAACGTGTACCTGTTGTTGCGTCCGATGATGGGAAGAAATCCGCAAGAGTAAAGCAAGCCTTGAAAGATCTGAGCATGAGCATGCTCTACTCTTATTTAAGACGGAGGATCTTAGAAGGGAATTAGAGAAAAAAGATCGGAGTAGCTTAGTAATTCTAATTATTTTCTCTTCCAGCCCTTGGGTCCATCTTTCTTTTTTCTTCCAGCCCCAGGTCCCTCTTTCTTTTCTCTTGCAACTCAATGATGATGCCACGAGTTTCATGAGATGGGCCTGGGAGCCTAAGGATCATACTTCATTAGCGGAGCTTACGCTTACAAGTTTGTTGGGCGGGAAGTGTCTCCTTAGGCTGATTTTGTGTGGAAACACAAAGTGTTGCTCCAATGTTGCTTATTCTCATGGTTGGCGATGCGAAAATAGATGTTGAATCTTGGACAGGCTTGCTAGGAGAGGTCTGCCCCGCTAGGCCTCATGTCCATTCTACAACTGACAAGAGGAAACTATCACACACATTATCCTTACCCGTGTCTTTGTGCGAACATTGTGGTTTTGGGTGTGGGTGCCATTGGGATGCCGGAATAGACACCATTTATTGATGATAATCTGGTGGACTGGTGGAGCACTAGGAGCTTTGATTGGTGACCACAGAGGGATTTGAGGGCGATCATAACGCTCACCATGTGGGAGCTATGGAAGCACCGACATGTGGTCATATTCGATGGAGTCACTCCTTTGACACAACATGCCATTAGCAATGTGGACCGTGAGGGCAGGGCGTGGAGGACGGTTGGCATACTAAAACCGAAACTAGAGTTCTTCTTTGGTGCACTAGTTAGGTGGGTGAACAATGAGTAGTCCTCTTAAGTGTCTAGGTGTGTGTGGTGTGGGTGTTGCGTCTTCAGGCACATAACGCTCACGTGATGTAACACTCATGTGATGGGTCCCCATACCTTTTATTCATAATATATGATACACACACTCATGCGTATTGTAAAGAAAAGCGAATGCCACCGAATTGTAGATTTGAAATGTGATTAGGAATTGCATCTGAATTGAATGAAAGATTTGAAATATGATTAGCAGTTGCATCTGAATTGTGGAATTTTATTCTTTTGATTATAAATATTTTGAATGTTAAAATATATCATCTAGTTTGCATGAACTCCATGATGAAGCTATGTACCTAGGGTAGGGTCATGGATCTGTCCAATATACCCTCCCCAAGGACATCTCTACAAAGAATCAGAAGCAGTCGAAGAGAAACCATCATCCACTCGGACATGAAGATGTGCTCACTCGACCACCTTGAAGACACTCGACTACCTTGAAGACACTCGACCACCAGAAGATGAGAAGCCCTCCACTCTGTAACGGTCAGGACATAAACCTTAGCTTTATGGGCATTTACACCACTTTATTGCAGACGTTACCAGTAACGCCCCTCCTTTATGAGCATTGAACCTTGTGTAACAGAGGGGAGCTGGGGTCCTGGCGTACTCTATATAAGCCGCCCCCCTCCTCTGGGACAAGGGTTCGCACTTTCTGTAATTCACATACATATATTCAGTCGACCGCCTCTGGGCTCCGAGACGTAGGGCTGTTACTTCCTCCGAGAAGGGCCTGAACTTGTAAACTCATGTGTACAACTCCTCCATAGCTAGGATCTTGCCTCTACATTCCTACCCCCCTACACTACTGTCAGTCTTAGAACCACGACAGTTGGCGCCCACCTTGGGGCAGGTGTCTTAGCGACTTGTTGGAGAAGTTGTAATTTTTCCGATCCCCTTCATCATGGTTCCGGGCGGAGGTTTGGTTCAGGGCCGTGAGATCCGTCTCGGCGCGCTCGTGTTTGTCGCCGACGACTCCGCTTAGCTTCAGGAGGCACCACTCGACGGCGACGCGCTCCCCGCCCGCGGGGCGACACACTTTCGTGCGTGCGTCCGCGGCGTCCTCCTGTGGCAACCATCGACCCAGTACCAGTCGACTCTAGCAGCTTTCCCCCTCCCTGCGACCCACCGGAGCAAACACTCCGGTCGGTCGAGGCTTCAGCGGTGGGTGAAGCATGCGGTGGCCCGCCAGTCAGCCACCCCTCAAGTCACGGCGATCGAGCCCGACGAAACTCTCTACGTCCTGTTCGATCTATCGACTGGCTCCGTAGAGACCGCATCCGAGTGTGATAACAGCGACCCAGCGGCGGAAGTTTTGATGGTCAACGGACCACGCAGCCCTCCTGGCTTCAACCGTGAAGACGGTGGCGATGGGAACGGCGATCCGTCGCACGTTCATGAGGAGTACCGCCCCGAACCCCTCTCCTCGCAGCAGAGGGAGGAACTTCGCCACCGGAACATGGATGCATTGCATACTTCTATAGTTGGAGAAACCCCCGAGGCCCAGGCCTTGGAGCAGGCACGCTTGGCCAATCTAGCTGAGCGCACTCGACTGGAGAACCTCCAGTGCGTGCTCGACAATCGCGCTTAGCAGCATGCTCCCGAATCCAGTCGACGCCAACCTTTTCCTCCTCCGACTCAGGTATACCGAACCCCGATCCAGAATCTGGCAGCTGCTGCTCGGATAGCGAAGTCGATCCAACCCTCCCAGTCAGAAGCTGGTCGAGGTCTGGAGCAGATCCGAGCCTTGCTCCGGGCGGCGGGAGAACAGAATATAGTTGTATCTCAGTCGTGGAATAGGATCCACAACAGATCCGTGATTGCAGACACAGTTCAGTCGGCCCATAGCCCAAGATTGCCTCCGAGGTGTGAGGGACATGGGGACCGACAAGATCAGTACAGAAACCGAGAGCAGTATGATCACCGAGTCGATCGTGATGACCGCCGTCGAGCGCCCACGCCTCCCCCGAGGAGCGGGTCGTACGTGCCTCGGCAACATGAAGATAGACGCCCTCACAGTGTTGGGCGAGGTATTCCAGTCGACCCCAGGGAGCCAGGCTTTGATGCGAGATCTATTCTCGTGCAGGGCTTGGTTGACAGAAACATAGCTCATCGAGAGGGTCATGACAGAGATCCACAAACCAGCAACAGGGTGCATGTCTGTGGTCCAGAATGCTTCAGCAGAGCTATCAGAGCTGCGGTGATTCCGCCCAACTTCAGGTTAGCGTCTGGAGTTAGTAAGTTCACCGGAGAGTCCAAGCCTGACACTTGGCTTGAAGACTATCGAGTGGCTGTCCAGATTGGTGGCGGCAATGATGAAGTGGCCATGAAACACCTTCCTCTCATGTTGGAGGGCTCGGCTAGAGCATGGTTGAATCATTTAGTGCCTGGCAACATCTATACTTGGGAAGATCTCGCCCGAGTGTTTGTCAGAACATTCGAGGGCACTTGCAAACGGCCGGCAGGTTTGACAGAATTACAGTGTTGTGTTCAGAAGCTGAATGAAACTTTGAGGGATTATATCCAGAGATGGATCACCCTACACCACACGGTAGAAGATGTGTCAGATCATCAGTCAATTTGTGCCTTTAAGGAAGGCATCAGGTATCGGGAGTTGAATATGAAATTCGGCCGGACAGGACATATAACTCTGGCTCGGATGATGGAAATTGCCACCAAGTATGCCAATGGTGAAGAAGAAGAGCGACTCCGGAGCGGCAAGCACAAAGCAGTCGCCCACGAAGCCGGAGGAGGAAACTTCGGTCGGAAACAGAAGCGCAAGGCCGAGCCAGCTGCTCCGGGTGAAGCCTTGGCTGTGGTTTAAGGAAAGTTCAAGGGGAAGCCCAAAGGGCCATGGAACCCCAAGAAAGTAAAAGATCAAGATGGGAATGACGTATTGGATTTGCCGTGCCAAATCCACACCAAAAAGATGAAGAAGGCAACTTCATTTACCCGAAGCACACCACTCGGCAGTGTCGCCTCCTAATCCAGCAGTTCCGAGAGAAACAGCCCAAGGAAAAGGAGAAGGAGGTAGACAAGGCTGAGGATGAGGGTGAGGATGATGATGGTTATCCCCACGTAAATTCCACTCTGATGATTTTTGCTGATGTTGAGAGCAAAAGTCGATTGAAAGTCATCAACAGGGAAGTGAACATGGTCACTCCGGCGACACCCAGTTACTTGAAGTGGTCGCAGACTGCCATTATATTCGACCAGTCTGATCATCTAGCGCACATCGCCACCCCTGGGAGGCAAGCACTTGTGGTCGACCCGGTGGTCGAAGGCACTCGACTGACAAAGGTCCTGATGGACGGTGGCAGTGGCCTGAACATACTGTATGCAGAAATGTTGAAAGGAATGGACATTCCGATGTCCAGACTCAGCGAAAGCCATATGAGTTTCCATGGGGTCATTCCAGGCAAGAAGGCTGCATCCGTCGGTCAAATTGCACTCGACGTGGTTTTCGGTGATTCCAAAAATTACCGCAAAGAAAAGTTGACGTTTGAAGTTGTGGATTTCCAGAGTGCTTACCATGCAATTCTGGGCAGGCCAGCTTATGCACAATTTATGGCTCGACCATGTTACGTGTACCTCAAACTGAAGATGCCTGGTCCCAGAGGAGTGATCACTATCTCTGGTAACCGGAAGAAGGCAGAAGAATGCTTCCAGAAGGGCTCAAAGATCGCCGATGCCCAGATGGCCGTGGTAGAATTGCAAGAATACCAGAAAAATGCAGATCCGAGTGACTTGCTGCGAGCCAAGAAGCCAGCCACAGATTCAGCATTCCAGTCGTCTGGTGAAACGAAATCGATTCACATTCACACGATAGATCCCAATGCAGCTCCGACTCACATTTCAACTACACTCGACTCCAAATAGGAAGAAGCGCTCATCCAGTTCCTCCATGAGAACTGGGACATCTTTGCATGGAAGCCTTCTGACATGCTAGGTGTTCCCAGGGAACTGGCTGACCATCGTTTGCGAGTCGACCCTAAGGTGAAACCAGTGGAAGAGCATCTTCGACGGTCCGCTGTCCAGAAAAGAAAGGCAATCGGTGAAGAGGTGGCTCGGCTTTTGGCAGCTGAGTTTATCCGAGAGATTTATCACTCCGAGTGGTTAGCCAATGTTGTCATGGTCCCAAAGAAAGACGACTCAGTTTGCATGTGCATTGATTTCAAGCACATCAATCGGGCCTGCCCAAAAGATCATTTCCCTCTCCCTCGCATCGATCAGATAGTCGACTCGACTGCAGGGTGCGAGCGTTTGTCCTTTTTGGACGCTTACTCCTGGTACCACCAGATCCGTCTGTACGGACCCGATGAAATAAAGACAGCTTTTATCACCCTGTTTGGGTGCTTCTGTTATGTCACAATGCCATTCAGTTTGAAGAACACCGGAGCCACATTCATGCGGATGATTCAGAAGTGCCTGCTCACTCAGATCAGTCGGAATGTGGAAGCATATATGGTTGACATTGTGCTCAAGTCACGTAAAGATTTCGACCTACTGACTGACCTTGCTGAAAGCTTTGCCAACCTCAGAAGGTACGATATCAAGCTCAATCCATCAAAGTGTACGTTTGGAGTTCCAGGCGAAAATTTACTCGGTTTTCTTGTTTCCGAACGAGGAATCAATGCTAACCCAGAGAAAGTAGGCGCTATACTCCGAATGAAATGCCCTGTGCGTGTGCATGATGTCCAGAAGCTTACTGGTTGCTTGGCCGCCCTAAGTCGATTCATTTCTCGCCTCAGTGAAAAGGCGCTGCCTCTTTACCGACTGATGAAGAAATCAGACAAGTTCGACTGGACCCCAGAAGCTGATGCAGCGTTTGCAGAGCTAAAAGCCCTGCTTTCCACCCAGCCGGTGCTTGCTGCTCCAATCAGCAAAGAGCCTCTACTGCTTTATATAGCAGCCACTGGACAAGTCGTCAGTATAGTACTTATGGTCGAGCGGGAAGAAGAAGGAAAAGCTTATAAGGTTCAACGCCCAGTTTATTATATTTCTGAAGTCCTGACCCCGTCAAAGCAGAGATATCCTCATTATCAGAAGCTTGTCTATGGGATTTACATGACCACGAAGAAGGTTGCACACTATTTCTCGGATCACTCTGTTACAGTCGTCAGCGACGCTCCATTGTCAGAGATTCTGCACAACAGAGATGCAACTGGTCGAGTGGCCAAATGGGCGATTGAACTCCTTCCCTTGGATATCAAGTTTGAGGCAAAGAAAGCTATCAAGTCCCAAGCAATAGCAGATTTCCTCGTCGCGTGGATCGAACAACAACTGCCGACTCAAGTTCACTCTGAGCACTGGACCATGTTCTTTGACGGATCCAAGATGCTGAACGGTTCTGGTGCTGGAGTAGTTCTGGTATCCCCCCGAGGAGACAGGCTCAGATATGTCCTCCAGATTCACTTTGATTCCTCCAACAATGAAGCAGAATATGAAGCACTCCTGTATGGGTTGCGCATGGCCATCTCACTCGGCGTCCGTCGCCTCATGGTCTATGGCGACTCAGATTTGGTAGTTAATCAAGTGATGAAGGAGTGGGACGTCAGAAGCCCAGCCATGACTGGTTACTGCAACGCGGTGAGAAAGCTTGAGAAGAAGTTTGAGGGGTTAGAACTCCACCACATACCCCGACTGAAAAATCAAGCAGCCGACGATTTGGCAAAGATAGGTTCCAAGAGAGAAGCCATTCCCAGCAATGTATTTTTGGAGCATATTCACTCGCCGACAGTTCAGGAAGATCCTTTTACTGAAGAGCCCCCGCAACCTAAGAGCGCCACAGATCCGACTGAAGTCGAGGTCCCAGCCGTGGTCGACCTGATCATGGAGGTTCTGGCCATTACTCCCGACTGGACGGTGCCCTACATTGCGTACATCCTCAGGAAAGAACTCCCAGAGGATGAAGAAGAGGCTCGACAGATCGTCCGTCGATCCAAGGCCTTTACTGTGATAAGAGGGCAGCTGTTCAGGGAAAGCGTGACTGGAGTCGGTCAGAAATGCATAACACCAGAAGAAGGTCGAATGATCCTCAATGACATCCACTCGGGGACCTGTGGTCATCATGCGTCCTCTCGGGCCATCGTGGCTAAAGCATACCGAGCTGGATTCTATTGGCCACGAGCAAATGAAATGGCGAAAGATATAGTTGACAGATGTGAAGGCTTCCAGTTTTACTCCGACATGTCTTACAAGCCAGCGTCAACCCTGAAGACCATCCCCCTCATCTGGCCCTTTGCTGTTTGGGGACTGGATATGATTGGACCACTGAGAACTGGCAGGAGCGGCTTCACTCATGTGCTCGTTGCAGTCGACAAGTTTACCAAATGGATCGAAGCTAAACCTATCAAGAACCTTGATGCTAGCACCGCTGTCAGTTTTATCAGAGAATTGACATTTAGATATGGAGTCCCACACAGCATCATCACGGGCAATGGATCGAACTTCGATTCCGATGAGTTCAGAGCTTTCTGCGCCTCTCAAGGCACTCGAGTTGACTATGCTTCTGTCGCTCATCCGCAGTCGAACGGACAAGCAGAAAGAGCCAATGGCCTAATTCTCAAAGGACTGAAACCCCGACTGATGCGTGATCTCAAACACGCAGCAGGCGCTTGGGTTGATGAACTTCCGTCAGTTCTGTGGGGATTAAGGACAACTCCTAATCGGTCGACTGGACGAACTCCTTTCTTCTTAGTCTATGGAGCCGAAGCTGTCCTGCCAAGTGACCTGCTCCACAATGCACCCCGATTGAGCTCTTCTCCGAAGAGGAAGCAGAGCAGGCCCGACAAGATTCAGTCGATCTCTTAGAGGAGGAAAGAGAGATGGCCTTGATCCGCTCGACCATCTATCAGCAAGACTTGCGTCGATTCCACGCCAGAAATGTGAGGGGTCGAGCCTTTCAAGAAGGAGACCTAGTTCTTCGAGTGGATCAACAGAAACCACACAAGCTTGCCCCGACTTGGGAGGGCCCCTTCATCATCACCAAAGTTCTCCACAATGGAGCATACCATCTTTACAGTATTGAGCATGAGAAAGACGAGCCACGGGCTTGGAACGCGGAGCTGCTCCGCCCCTTTTATACTTAAGCACTCGTTCGAATAAAATGTAATAAGAAACACCTTTGTAATTTGTTTATCAAAGACAAGAGCTTATGGTCCTATCATTTGATTGTTGTGTTCTTATTTACTTCTGAAATCCCCCAGTGGGTGGGCTTAGTCGCGAATCCGTTTCGCCTAAGTTCGAAAGAAAATCCTACCGAGTGGAGAGCAATCCTCCCACTCAGAGGCTTAGCTGCAGTCCGGTACTCGCCTAAGTTCTCTCACTAGGAGACTTAGCTGCAGTCCAGTACTCGCCTAAGTTTGAAAAAAATCCTACCGAATGCAGAGCAATCCTCCCACTCGGAGGCTTAGCTGCAGTCCAGTACTCGCCTAAGTTCTCTCACTAGGAGACTTAGCTGCAGTCCAGTACTCGCCTAAGTTTGAAAAAATTCCTACCGAGTGGAGAGCAATTCTCCCACTCGGAGGCTTAGCTGAAGTCCAGTACTCGCCTAAGTTCTCTCACTAGGAGACTTAGCTGCAGTCCAGCACTCGCCTAAGTTTGAAAAAATCCTACAGAGTGGAGAGCAATCCTCCCACTCGAGGGCTTAGCTGCAGTCCAGGACTCGCCTAAGTTCTCTCACTAGGAGACTTAGCTGCAGTCCAGTACTCGCCTAAGTTTGAAAAAATCATACCGAGTGGAGAGCAATCCTCCCACTCGGGGGCTTAGCTGCAGTCCAGGACTCGCCTAAGTTCTCTCACTAGGAGACTTAGCTGCAGTCCAGTACTCGCCTAAGTTTGAAAAAATCCTACCGAGTGGAGAGCAATCCTCCCACTCGGGGGCTTAGCTGCAGTCCAGTACTCGCCTAAGTTCTCTCACTAAGAGACTTAGCTGCAGTCCAGTACTTGCCTAAGTTTGAAAAGTCCTACCGAGTGGAGAGCAATCCTCCCACTCGGAGGCTTAGCTGCCGTCCAGCACTCGCCTAAGTTCTCTCACTAGGAGACTTAGCTGCAGTCCAATACTCGCCTAAGTTTGAAAAAAATCCTACTGAGTGGAGAGCAGCTGCAGTCCAGTACTCGCCTAAGTTCTCTCACTAGGAGACTTAGCTGCAGTCTAGTACTCGCCTAAGTTTGAAAAAAATCCTACCGAGTGGAGAGCAATCCTCCCACTCGGGGGCTTAGCTGTATTCCGGTACTCGCCTAAGTTCTCTCACTAGGAGACTTAGCTGCAGTACAGTACTCGCCTAAGTTTGAAAAAATCCTACCGAGTGGAGAACAGTCCTCCCACTCGGGGGCTTAGCTGCAGTCCAGTACTCGCCTAAGTCCGAAACATACCCCTATCTGCAAAGACGACGAGGTGCAGGTCGACTGCAACCTTCTCCCTCGGAGCTACAGCACAAGTACAACGTCCGGTCCATCCCTATCCGCAAGGACGATGAGGTGCAGGTCAATTGCAACCTTCTCCTTCGAAGCTACGGCACAAGTACAAGGTCCGCTCCATCCCTATCCGCAAGGACGACGAGGTGCAGGTCGACTGCAACCTTCTCCCTCGGAGCTACGACACAAGTACAATGTTCGCTCCATCCCTATCCGCAAGGACGACGAGGTGCAGGTCGACTGCAACCTTCTCCTTCGGAGCTACGACACAAGTACAACGTCCGCTCCATCCCTATCCGCAAGGACGACGAGGTGCAGGTCGACTGCAACCTTCTCCCTCGGAGCTACGGCACAATTACAACATTCGCTCCATCCCTATCCGCAAGGGAGATGAGGTGCAGGTCGACTGCAACCTTCTCCTTCGGAACTACGGCACAAGTACAACGTCTGCTCCATCCTTATCCGCAAGGACAACGAGGTGTAGGTCGACTGCAGCCTTCTCCTTCGGAGCTACGACACAAGTACAACGTCCGCTCCATCCATATCCGCAAGGACGGCGAAGCACAGGTCGAGAGGAGCCGCCACCTCAGAGCTGCGTCTCCAGCGCAAAGACTACACCAAGCAATGAGCAAAGTCCATTCGAAGGCAAACGCAAGCACATTCGGAGATAAACCAAATTCAGATAAAACCTAAAAGTTCCAAACAGCAAATCAAAAGTACTCGGGCATCAAGCCCAAAGGAGTTCAACGGTTACAGCAATCACTCGGCATTCTGAGGCAAATTTAAAGTAGATTCAAGTTTCATAAGTTTGTTCACTCGGCCGGAGGAGGGCTGGCAGGCGCCATGAATGAGTTCAGATCGATCCCATCAGCGATCCGAGTGGCGGCAGCAATAAAAGTCTCCATGAAGGACTGGAAGTCATGCTTTTTGGTGTTAGCGACTTTGACCGCAGCCAACTTGTCTTCACGAGCTTCCTTGCAATGGACTCGCATCAAGGACGGCGCCATGTCAGCACCACACTGGGCGGACGATTTCTTCCATTCTTGCACTCGGTCAGGGATCTCATTCAGTCGAGTCATCAGGGATTCTGGGTCATTCTAAAGCGTCACCCTCGTCCAAAGCGATGAGTCGATTCGGGAGACTACCTCCTTCAGGCGCGCGAGGTAGCTTGTGGCGCTGGCGATACGGGACTCCAGTCGGAGCACGTTCATTGTAGTTTCGTCGCAGACTGGAGAAGCGATAGGGTCCAGACCCGTCTCGACCCTTCCAGTTTCCTCGTCGTAGTCTTGACAAAATTCTGCAGCAAAAATTAGTCAATCGACCGAGCAAGATCTGATCGCAAGCATCAACACAGTCGGATTAAAAGAAATACCTTCCAGCGTGAGATAAAGCTTCTTGGCAAGAGTCCTCATATAAGCTTCCGTGTCATTCCTCTTGCGGATCGCAGACTCCAGCTTTTCATTCAAGACAACCTTGTCCTTCTTCAGACTGGTCACTTCGCGGTTAGCTTCCTTAAGACAAGATTTCAGTTTGGTCACCTCTCCTTCCAGCGTTCCGATTGAAGCAAGCTTCTGGTCTGCGAGAGCAGTTTTATCTTGGGCTGCTTTTTGCACGGCGGCGAGGTCCGAGTCCTTCTTCTCCAGAGCCAACTTCATTTTCTCTGCAAAAGAAACAATCGAATCAAAGAAGAGATCAAACAAATGTATTGAAAGTCAGTCGACAGTCAGTTACCTTCCATACCAGCGGCTTCGTCTTGAGCTTTCTTCAGATTCTGCTGGGCTAATTCCAAGTCAAGGTTGAGTTGCCTCTGCTTCTCCTCAAGTTCAGCAAACTTAGAAATAAGAGTGCAAGACTTCTGCAGAAGGCAAAAGACGGATCAGTCGATAAGATCAAAGGTTGTTTACTTCCGAATGAATAAAACCCAAAGAAGTTCGCTTAGACCCCAGCCAACTGCACACAATCGACTGCGGTCTCAGGGGCTACACCCAGCGGGTGCACTTGGCGTGCCCCCGCTAACTAAGACTCAACTAAAAAACTGCTCAGACCCCAGCCGACTGCCAGCAGTCGACTGCGGTCTCGGGGACTACACCTAGTGGGTGCACTTGGCCCCCACCGGTTCAGATCCCACTCGCCCAGACCGAGTGGAAGAACGAAACTACTCGACCGGTCCGCCTGAGTCGAGTGTAAGGAGTAAAAAAGAAAGGAAAGAAGAACTCAGACCCCAGTCGACTGCCAGCAGTCGACCGCGGTCTCGGGGGCTACACCCAGTGGGTGCACTTAACGTGCCCCCACCGGTTCTGATCCCACTCGCCCAGACCGAGTAGAAGAGCGAAACTACCTAAATCAACAAAACACCCAGTGGGTGCTCTAATTTGACGCAAACAACAGGAGATTGTGTAGAAGAAGATTTTTCGAGTAACATTTCCTCATAGAGCAAAAACAGTCAGAAAGTCTACTCACCTGGACATTGGCCCGAAGAGCGGCGCTGGCGTCGTAGGCAGTCTGGCTGTTCTCATGCACTGTCTTCACCCGCTCCATCATCATGTCAGCTTGCCGGATGGCTTCCACAGTCGCTTCTAACTGGTTGTCCGGGACGGGGTAGCTGGTGAAAAAGTGAGCAGACGGCCCAGGTGCGGCGGCTTGGAGCTCCGTGGCATGGAGTTGGACAGCTGAAGGAATCACAGGTGCAGTCGACCGTGCGGGATGCCCACTCGACAAGGGTGCAGCGAAGGCCACAGAGGCCCTGCCCGCGTCTTCAGGTTGACGGACGGGAGGTGTTGTAGTTGGTTCTTGCCGAGCCATCCTGCCAGCTACTACCTTCTTGCTCTTCCTGGTCTTAAGAGCCACATCTTCATCGTCATCTAGAAGATCAATGATGTTGGGTGGAGCTACAAGGCAGATCATTCGACCCCAAGTGAACCACTAGAACACAATCGACCAAAGAATCAAGAACAAAATCGCAAGAGTTGATACCTGGGTTGGAGGTTACCGTATCTTCCATTTCCTCGTCCCGGTACTGGAAAGAAGAGGTCCCTGACATAGCAGCACTTCAAAGACCCGCATTCAATCAGTTACGTCCGGTTAATTGAGTCGACGAAAAGGACAAGTCAGATGGTTACCCGGAGATAGTAGGAACGGTCACTTTGATCCTGGGCAAAGCTTTTGGCAGTTTGGAGGAGGTGGCTTTCGGCGCTTTGGAGCCTTCTCAGTCGGCGTTGGGGAAGACGTCCTGGGACGCTTCGAAGACTGACCAATCGGCGTGGCCACCAAGTCCGGAGCACTCGCCGGGTCGTGAGCGTGTTTGGATCTCCTCTCCATGTGAGGAGGCGAGTCGACTTCTTCGTCATCAGTTGATTCATCACTCTCCTCGTCTTCCTCGGCATCCGAATGCTCCTCGCCGCTCTCACCACCGCTCCCTTCTTCCTCGGCGTCTTGGTCCTGCACTCCATTGGGCATTGAGTACATGTTGATGTGGGCCTGAAAGGACAACGATCAAAGGAAATTCAATCGACCATAAACAAGATATCACTCGGTGAATCGGAAAGATACTTGATAAGACAGAATTATACCTGCTCCGACTGGTGCGAGTTGTCGAATGGAATCACCCTCCTAGACCCCCGAGGGTTGTCTTTGTTGCTGGTGATCCCCATCAACCACTTCTCCAAGGTATCCTCACTGACGTCCTCCGGGTGGATCCGAGTGGAATCCTCGAGCCCATAGTACATCCACATCGGATGATCACGCGCCTGAAGAGGTTGGATGCGTCGACCGAGAAAGACCTCCAGCAGGCCACCCCGTCGCGGACAAGCTGGACGACCTACTCGACCAGCACCTTGACCTGCACCTTCTCTTCTGGAACTACCTTCAGGGGGGCGGGCTTCTCCACTCGAGCCAAGGAAAATGGAGGAAGTCCAGTCGACTGACCCGGGGTTGGCTGATCTTTGCAGTAGAACCAAGTCGACTGCCAGCCCCCGACCGAGTCGGGAAGAATCATGGCTGGGAAAGTACTCTTGCTCCTCATCTGGATACCCAAACCCCCGCACATCTGAATCACTTGTGTCTTCTCGTCACTCGACTTGGCCTTTTTGATCGACTGGGAGCGGCAGGTGAAGATGTGTTTGAAAAGACCCCAGTGCGGTCGACAGCCCAAGAAGTTTTCACACATTGACACAAAAGCGGCCAGATAGACTATGGTGTTTGGAGTGAAATGGTGGAGTTGAGCCCCAAAGAAGTTCAAAAAACCCCAGAAGAAAGGATGGGGAGGCAGTGAGAATCCGCGATCTATGTGGGTGGCGAGGAGAACACACTCACCCTTCCTTGGCTGCGGCTCGGTTTCGTTCCCCGGGAGCCATGCCGACTTGTGGGGGATCAGTCCCCCCTCCACCAGGTCGTCGAGGTCGTCCTGGGTGATTGTCGAGCGGATCCAGTCGCCCTGGATCCAGCCTGGCGGCAGGCCGGATCTCGACGAGGACCCGCCCCGGCTGGTCCGCTTGCCCTTTGCCTTCGCGGTCGCCTTCTTCGCGCGCTCCAGCGCCACCGTCTTCTCTTTCCCCATGGCGACGGATCGAGCTCGAGCGAGAGTCCGGCGATGAGAGTAGAAGCGAGCACGGCGGAGAGATTGGGAGAAGAAGAAGAGAGAATGGGAGCGCACGGGGCAGAGGCCTGGTCCGGGGCCTTTTATAAGGTCGTCGACCGAGTGACTGACTGGTGGACCCAGGCGATCTAAACAAATCCCGCAATAATCGCGCACGCAGTACGTGGCGAAAAAGGTGGCGCGGGGATCGAGGAGACTTGCCTAATCCGTCCCGATAACCTCGGTTCCGTTCGTCTGGCGCACTTCCCAAAATTCGAATCCCGCGAGATCCGCGGAGAGCAAAACAACCTATCAGACTGAAGACAAACATCCTCTACATCATCATTCGGAATCCTACCGTGAAAATTCACTCGACAAAAACCAACAATGGACTAAGGCGACTGAGAAAGGAGTCGACGTCCTCACCTCAACTCATTGTTCCACAACAAGATATACTCATAGCACAAAGAATGGGTCGGAAGTGTTCCCAACTCCTTCCCCACTCAAACCCTGATCCATTCGGGGGCTAATGTTGAAGCTATGTACCTAGGGTAGGGTCATGGATCTGTCCAATATACCCTCCCCAAGGACATCTCTACAAAGAATTAGAAGCAGTCGAAGAGAAACCATCATCCACTCGGACATGAAGATGTGCTCACTCGACCACCTTGAAGACACTCGACTACCTTGAAGACACTCGACCACCAGAAGATGAGAAGCCCTCCACTCTGTAATGGTCAGGACATAAACCATAGCTTTATGGGCATTTACACCACTTTATTGCAGACGTTACCAGTAACGCCCCTCCTTTATGAGCATTGAACCTTGTGTAACAGAGGGGAGGTGGGGTCCTGGCGTACTCTATATAAGCCGCCCCCCTCCTCTGGGACAAGAGTTCACACTTTCTGTAATTCACACACATATATTCAGTCGACCGCCTCTGGGCTCCGAGACGTAGGGCTGTTACTTCCTCCGAGAAGGGCCTAAACTCGTAAACTCGTGTGTACAACTCCTCCATAGATAGGATGTTGCCTCTACATTCCTACCCCATACTCTGTTGTCAGTCTTAGAACCACGACACTCCATTCGTTTCTATTCAATTTCGATTTGAAATAGGACAACAGTTGATGCATGCGGCTGGATGGCCAGCTCTCTTATTTGTGTCCTCAAACGTGTCCAGACGTGTTAGCAGACATTTAGTGTGTTAGATTTGGAGTACACGGTTGGAGGTGCCTTGATGCCACAGCTAGTGATTGTCACTACCATATTAATACCTTGCAGCAAACTGTACCCACACATTTTGGCATATGTACTCATCAAACAGTCGTACGCCCTTGTACACCTTAGAACATTGTTAGATGTGTCGGCATGGGAAGTACCGGGACATACAAATATACATCGACTAAGTTCGTGCGGACATTTCTCTTGGGTCAACTAGCAAAATAAACTGAATTTCTTCCAAAAGAAAAGGAAAGGGCGAAGCTTTAGAGTTTTGAGATGTTCCCCGATCATCACGCCAAAGAGGCCGAACAAGTGAAGACGCATATTTGTATTTCCCAAAATCTCTCGGGCCTAACTAACTATTTGTCTAGTGATCAAGCAAAGACATAAAGATCATCCAATGTGAATCGTGTATGCATGTTTGCAGTTTTCCTTACGATGTATTGAGCACGATGACTCGTCACCATCAATATCATTTTGTGGCATGGACCCTCCAAAACGTATGTGCTACCTAGGATGGTCTCGCTTCAAAATCACTAGCTTATAAAAAAAGGTGAAGTGATTGATATCGGAAGAGAAGGGTACCAGATGCAAGTACGAAAATGTTGAATGGAGAGAGAAAGAGAGAGAGAGCAACAAAGTTAAGGTAAAGTTAATGCTTGCAGAGAAGAAATTGAATTTACTGTTGCAAGCCTAGTTCTTTTCTTTTTTTTTTGACATCGAAGATCGGGTACATTATTGGAGATGAATTGCCGCCCTTTGGGCCTAGAAGGCTGGGGCTGGTTACCCGACCGGCACTGGCAGCTGACAGGGCTGGTGCGAGGCGATGTTGCAAGAGAAAATAGCGGTCGTCACGATTGAAGGGTGTAGCGTGGGACAGTGGCAACATTTTTTTGCACTAGTAGATAAGTTTTACACCCTCTATTTCATAAAATGAGTGCGGCTGTTGTATTAATGTAGTGTTAAAAACGCTCTTATATTATGGGATGGGGGAGTGGTATTTTGAAGAGTAAACACAGCGACAGGGCTCTTTAAATCATTTTCATTTTCATTAATTAAATTCACTTTACAAAAATCATGGGTCTGAAAAGCCTAACAACGTGGACTGCCGAGTAGACAAAAGCTCAATCTGACAGAGAACAGCAACATAGGAAAAATCCACTTGACTCCATCCCGGATGATCTCGTATAATAGTCCTATCCAGCATTCAACCATTGGCAGCCAACTCGCCGATCAATCTAGCTAGAACGACCGAACCGACCGGAAGAGTCTTCCGTGTTCCAGATCACCTGCCTGCCCTGCTAGTCATCTTAAGCCCAGCGGGTTCATCTCACCTGCTCACCATATACGACTAGTCATCATAGCTCGTGCTAAGATTTGTTCAGCTGTCCGTGTCGCCGTCTTGCACTAGATCACTATCCGGTTTAGGTGCAGAGTCGTTCTCCGACCTAATGCAACGTCATCATGCCGTCCGATTAATCACTCAATATAAGCACGGACAACCTCTATGGTCGACCTGACGATGCATGCCACCAAGCCCAGGACACACCGAGAAGCAAACTTCCATCTGCTGCCCTCTCCGTCTCATAATATAAGACTAATTAATGTAAAAAAAACGTATTACATCATAAGATGGAGAGAGTAGTTGATACATAAAGCATTATTAAGCTTCAGAAGTCACGACTCTTGCGGTCTTGCCTTAACTCCCCAGAGCAAGCACGCCAGGTTGCACGTTCCGTAGCAACTAAAACAAATCTCTTTCCTTCTTTCGGGGCCAACAAATCATTTCTGTGCAATGGAGAGATTAAACGAACAGGCGCTACGAGCTCTGAATCTCTGATGCAGTTGCGTTGAAGCAAGGAAAGCCTCTGAGCTGCAGGAGGATTCCATATACACACGTACAGTACGTACGTACCAAAACGAGCTCACCGGAAATGTCACGAAAAGTCACGGCGATCCTTTTCTCCTCCATATGTCGCTAGTGGACACGGCGGAGGCAACAATAATGCTGGGCTGTGCCAAAAAAAAAAAAAAACACATCCACCCCAATCTGTGCGGTCTACACATCCAGCAACCCTAATCGGAACCCCTCAAAAGGAAAAAATGTTGGGCTCCGAAAGTGACGCCCCCAGTGAGACAGTGTGTCTCCTTTTCTTCTTTTTACCGGAAGGCTTTGTGATAATAAAAGTTTATTTTGTGAATTGATAATAAAAGTTTTAAGGGAACGGGAGGATGAGAACGAAAGCAACATCCACGACGCGACGTGTGGGATGGCAGTTCATGAGCGGACGCGTTCTTCCCGTTGCTCTTGCTCGCTGTCATACGGCGTCGGCGTATATCACACGGACATCATGCTGGAGAGGATGTCAAGCAAGTCGCGATGCCTTTTTTTGGAGTCTCCACCGAGAGCTTGTGCTGTTCGGTGCTTTTTAATTCAAAATAATTGATTGCATTTGAATTTGTGAGAGTAACATTACATAATGGGACTGGATATTTATGTGTTGCATGTAAAAAAAAATATGTTTTAGTCCATTCCGTTGTCGACACCTTCCTTACGCTCTGTGGTCTACCCACGATGTTGCTGCCGGGCACCGCCACTCGTGGACGGTGTCGTTGCCCCACCGCCCCGCCTTGTTCGAGTTGCCTTTTCCGTTGCCGATTAGGCCATCCCTCTATAACTCTCTAAAGACTCCTTCTTCGGTGC